>NW_024057689.1:0-93916 GCF_016432855.1 Salvelinus namaycush | reverse complement strand
TGTTGTTCAGGGACAAGAGGTAGTAGAGGAGTATTAACCTGGGTGTTGTTCAGGGACATAGAGGTAGTAGAGGAGTATTAACCTGGGTGTTGTTCAGGGACATAGAGGTAGTAGAGGAGTATTAATACCTGGGTGTTTGTTCAGGGACATAGAGGTAGTAGAGGAGTATTAACCTGGGTGTTGTTCAGGGACATAGAGGTAGTAGAGGAGTATTAACCTGGGTGTTGTTCAGGGACATAGAGGTAGTAGAGGAGTATTAACCTGGGTGTTGTTCAGGGACATAGAGGTAGTAGAGGAGTATTAACCTGGGTGTTGTTCAGGGACATAGAGGTAGTAGAGGAGTATTAATACCTGGGTGTTGTTCAGGGACATAGAGGTAGTAGAGGAGTATTAACCTGGGTGTTGTTCAGGGACATAGAGGTAGTAGAGGAGTATTAACCTGGGTGTTGTTCAGGGACAGAAAGGAGTTAACTGGTAGGACTAAGGAGTAGAGTATTAACCTGGGTGTTGTTCAGGGACATAGAGGTAGTAGAGGAGTATTAACCTGGGTGTTGTTCAGGGACATAGAGGTAGTAGAGGAGTATTAATACCTGGGTGTTGTTCAGGGACATAGAGGTAGTAGAGGAGTATTAATACCTGGGTGTTGTTCAGGGACATAGAGGTAGTAGAGGAGTATTAATACCTGGGTGTTGTTCAGGGACATAGAGGTAGTAGAGGAGTATTAATACCTGGGTGTTGTTCAGGGACATAGAGGTAGTAGAGGAGTATTAACCTGGGTGTTGTTCAGGGACATAGAGGTAGTAGAGGAGTATTAACCTGGGTGTTGTTCAGGGACATAGAGGTAGTAGAGGAGTATTAACCTGGGTGTTGTTCAGGGACATAGAGGTAGTAGAGGAGTATTAATACCTGGGTGTTGTTCAGGGACATAGAGGTAGTAGAGGAGTATTAACCTGGGTGTTGTTCAGGGACATAGAGGTAGTAGAGGAGTATTAATACCTGGGTGTTGTTCAGGGACATAGAGGTAGTAGAGGAGTATTATACCTGGGTGTTGTTCAGGGACATAGAGGTAGTAGAGGAGTATTAACCTGGGTGTTGTTCAGGGACATAGAGGTAGTAGAGGAGTATTAACCTGGGTGTTGTTCAGGGACATAGAGGTAGTAGAGGAGTATTAACCTGGGTGTTGTTCAGGGACATAGAGGTAGTAGAGGAGTATTAATACCTGGGTGTTGTTCAGGGACATAGAGGTAGTAGAGGAGTATTAATACCTGGGTGTTGTTCAGGGACATAGAGGTAGTAGAGGAGTATTATACCTGGGTGTTGTTCAGGGACATAGAGGTAGTAGAGGAGTATTAACCTGGGTGTTGTTCAGGGACATAGAGGTAGTAGAGGAGTATTATACCTGGGTGTTGTTCAGGGACATAGAGGTAGTAGAGGAGTATTAATACCTGGGTGTTGTTCAGGGACATAGAGGTAGTAGAGGAGTATTAACCTGGGTGTTGTTCAGGGACATAGAGGTAGTAGAGGAGTATTAACCTGGGTGTTGTTCAGGGACATAGAGGTAGTAGAGGAGTATTAACCTGGGTGTTGTTCAGGGACATAGAGGTAGTAGAGGAGTATTAACCTGGGTGTTGTTCAGGGACATAGAGGTAGTAGAGGAGTATTAACCTGGGTGTTGTTCAGGGACATAGAGGTAGTAGAGGAGTATTAACCTGGGTGTTGTTCAGGGACATAGAGGTAGTAGAGGAGTATTAACCTGGGTGTTGTTCAGGGACATAGAGGTAGTAGAGGAGTATTAATACCTGGGTGTTGTTCAGGGACATAGAGGTAGTAGAGGAGTATTAATACCTGGGTGTTGTTCAGGGACATAGAGGTAGTAGAGGAGTATTAACCTGGGTGTTGTTCAGGGACATAGAGGTAGTAGAGGAGTATTAACCTGGGTGTTGTTCAGGGACATAGAGGTAGTAGAGGAGTATTAACCTGGGTGTTGTTCAGGGACATAGAGGTAGTAGAGGAGTATTAATACCTGGGTGTTGTTCAGGGACATAGAGGTAGTAGAGGAGTATTAACCTGGGTGTTGTTCAGGGACATAGAGGTAGTAGAGGAGTATTAACCTGGGTGTTGTTCAGGGACATAGAGGTAGTAGAGGAGTATTAACCTGGGTGTTGTTCAGGGACATAGAGGTAGTAGAGGAGTATTAACCTGGGTGTTGTTCAGGGACATAGAGGTAGTAGAGGAGTATTAACCTGGGTGTTGTTCAGGGACATAGAGGTAGTAGAGGAGTATTAATACCTGGGTGTTGTTCAGGGACATAGAGGTAGTAGAGGAGTATTAACCTGGGTGTTGTTCAGGGACATAGAGGTAGTAGAGGAGTATTAATACCTGGGTGTTGTTCAGGGACATAGAGGTAGTAGAGGAGTATTAATACCTGGGTGTTGTTCAGGGACATAGAGGTAGTAGAGGAGTATTAACCTGGGTGTTGTTCAGGGACATAGAGGTAGTAGAGGAGTATTAATACCTGGGTGTTGTTCAGGGACATAGAGGTAGTAGAGGAGTATTAACCTGGGTGTTGTTCAGGGACATAGAGGTAGTAGAGGAGTATTAACCTGGGTGTTGTTCAGGGACATAGAGGTAGTAGAGGAGTATTAACCTGGGTGTTGTTCAGGGACATAGAGGTAGTAGAGGAGTATTAATACCTGGGTGTTGTTCAGGGACATAGAGGTAGTAGAGGAGTATTAACCTGGGTGTTGTTCAGGGACATAGAGGTAGTAGAGGAGTATTAATACCTGGGTGTTGTTCAGGGACATAGAGGTAGTAGAGGAGTATTAACCTGGGTGTTGTTCAGGGACATAGAGGTAGTAGAGGAGTATTAACCTGGGTGTTGTTCAGGGACATAGAGGTAGTAGAGGAGTATTAACCTGGGTGTTGTTCAGGGACATAGAGGTAGTAGAGGAGTATTAATACCTGGGTGTTGTTCAGGGACATAGAGGTAGTAGAGGAGTATTAACCTGGGTGTTGTTCAGGGACATAGAGGTAGTAGAGGAGTATTAACCTGGGTGTTGTTCAGGGACATAGAGGTAGTAGAGGAGTATTAACCTGGGTGTTGTTCAGGGACATAGAGGTAGTAGAGGAGTATTAACCTGGGTGTTGTTCAGGGACATAGAGGTAGTAGAGGAGTATTAACCTGGGTGTTGTTCAGGGACATAGAGGTAGTAGAGGAGTATTAATACCTGGGTGTTGTTCAGGGACATAGAGGTAGTAGAGGAGTATTAATACCTGGGTGTTGTTCAGGGACATAGAGGTAGTAGAGGAGTATTAACCTGGGTGTTGTTCAGGGACATAGAGGTAGTAGAGGAGTATTAACCTGGGTGTTGTTCAGGGACATAGAGGTAGTAGAGGAGTATTAACCTGGGTGTTGTTCAGGGACATAGAGGTAGTAGAGGAGTATTAACCTGGGTGTTGTTCAGGGACATAGAGGTAGTAGAGGAGTATTAATACCTGGGTGTTGTTCAGGGACATAGAGGTAGTAGAGGAGTATTAACCTGGGTGTTGTTCAGGGACATAGAGGTAGTAGAGGAGTATTAACCTGGGTGTTGTTCAGGGACATAGAGGTAGTAGAGGAGTATTAACCTGGGTGTTGTTCAGGGACATAGAGGTAGTAGAGGAGTATTAATACCTGGGTGTTGTTCAGGGACATAGAGGTAGTAGAGGAGTATTAACCTGGGTGTTGTTCAGGGACATAGAGGTAGTAGAGGAGTATTAATACCTGGGTGTTGTTCAGGGACATAGAGGTAGTAGAGGAGTATTAACCTGGGTGTTGTTCAGGGACATAGAGGTAGTAGAGGAGTATTAACCTGGGTGTTGTTCAGGGACATAGAGGTAGTAGAGGAGTATTAATACCTGGGTGTTGTTCAGGGACATAGAGGTAGTAGAGGAGTATTAATACCTGGGTGTTGTTCAGGGACATAGAGGTAGTAGAGGAGTATTAATACCTGGGTGTTGTTCAGGGACATAGAGGTAGTAGAGGAGTATTAACCTGGGTGTTGTTCAGGGACAAGAGGTAGTAGAGGAGTATTAACCTGGGTGTTGTTCAGGGACATAGAGGTAGTAGAGGAGTATTAATACCTGGGTGTTGTTCAGGGACATAGAGGTAGTAGAGGAGTATTAATACCTGGGTGTTGTTCAGGGACATAGAGGTAGTAGAGGAGTATTAACCTGGGTGTTGTTCAGGGACATAGAGGTAGTAGAGGAGTATTAACCTGGGTGTTGTTCAGGGACATAGAGGTAGTAGAGGAGTATTAACCTGGGTGTTGTTCAGGGACATAGAGGTAGTAGAGGAGTATTAACCTGGGTGTTGTTCAGGGACATAGAGGTAGTAGAGGAGTATTAACCTGGGTGTTGTTCAGGGACATAGAGGTAGTAGAGGAGTATTAACCTGGGTGTTGTTCAGGGACATAGAGGTAGTAGAGGAGTATTAATACCTGGGTGTTGTTCAGGGACATAGAGGTAGTAGAGGAGTATTAATACCTGGGTGTTGTTCAGGGACATAGAGGTAGTAGAGGAGTATTAATACCTGGGTGTTGTTCAGGGACATAGAGGTAGTAGAGGAGTATTAATACCTGGGTGTTGTTCAGGGACATAGAGGTAGTAGAGGAGTATTAATACCTGGGTGTTGTTCAGGGACATAGAGGTAGTAGAGGAGTATTAACCTGGGTGTTGTTCAGGGACATAGAGGTAGTAGAGGAGTATTAACCTGGGTGTTGTTCAGGGACATAGAGGTAGTAGAGGAGTATTAACCTGGGTGTTGTTCAGGGACATAGAGGTAGTAGAGGAGTATTAACCTGGGTGTTGTTCAGGGACATAGAGGTAGTAGAGGAGTATTAACCTGGGTGTTGTTCAGGGACATAGAGGTAGTAGAGGAGTATTAATACCTGGGTGTTGTTCAGGGACATAGAGGTAGTAGAGGAGTATTAACCTGGGTGTTGTTCAGGGACATAGAGGTAGTAGAGGAGTATTAACCTGGGTGTTGTTCAGGGACATAGAGGTAGTAGAGGAGTATTAACCTGGGTGTTGTTCAGGGACATAGAGGTAGTAGAGGAGTATTAATACCTGGGTGTTGTTCAGGGACATAGAGGTAGTAGAGGAGTATTAACCTGGGTGTTGTTCAGGGACATAGAGGTAGTAGAGGAGTATTAACCTGGGTGTTGTTCAGGGACATAGAGGTAGTAGAGGAGTATTAACCTGGGTGTTGTTCAGGGACATAGAGGTAGTAGAGGAGTATTAACCTGGGTGTTGTTCAGGGACATAGAGGTAGTAGAGGAGTATTAATACCTGGGTGTTGTTCAGGGACATAGAGGTAGTAGAGGAGTATTAACCTGGGTGTTGTTCAGGGACATAGAGGTAGTAGAGGAGTATTAACCTGGGTGTTGTTCAGGGACATAGAGGTAGTAGAGGAGTATTAACCTGGGTGTTGTTCAGGGACATAGAGGTAGTAGAGGAGTATTAATACCTGGGTGTTGTTCAGGGACATAGAGGTAGTAGAGGAGTATTAACCTGGGTGTTGTTCAGGGACATAGAGGTAGTAGAGGAGTATTAACCTGGGTGTTGTTCAGGGACATAGAGGTAGTAGAGGAGTATTAATACCTGGGTGTTGTTCAGGGACATAGAGGTAGTAGAGGAGTATTAATACCTGGGTGTTGTTCAGGGACATAGAGGTAGTAGAGGAGTATTAACCTGGGTGTTGTTCAGGGACATAGAGGTAGTAGAGGAGTATTAACCTGGGTGTTGTTCAGGGACATAGAGGTAGTAGAGGAGTATTATACCTGGGTGTTGTTCAGGGACATAGAGGTAGTAGAGGAGTATTATACCTGGGTGTTGTTCAGGGACATAGAGGTAGTAGAGGAGTATTAACCTGGGTGTTGTTCAGGGACATAGAGGTAGTAGAGGAGTATTAACCTGGGTGTTGTTCAGGGACATAGAGGTAGTAGAGGAGTATTAACCTGGGTGTTGTTCAGGGACATAGAGGTAGTAGAGGAGTATTAATACCTGGGTGTTGTTCAGGGACATAGAGGTAGTAGAGGAGTATTAATACCTGGGTGTTGTTCAGGGACATAGAGGTAGTAGAGGAGTATTAACCTGGGTGTTGTTCAGGGACATAGAGGTAGTAGAGGAGTATTAACCTGGGTGTTGTTCAGGGACATAGAGGTAGTAGAGGAGTATTAACCTGGGTGTTGTTCAGGGACATAGAGGTAGTAGAGGAGTATAGTAGAGGAGTATTAACCTGGGTGTTGTTCAGGGACATAGAGGTAGTAGAGGAGTATTAACCTGGGTGTTGTTCAGGGACATAGAGGTAGTAGAGGAGTATTAACCTGGGTGTTGTTCAGGGACATAGAGGTAGTAGAGGAGTATTAACCTGGGTGTTGTTCAGGGACATAGAGGTAGTAGAGGAGTATTAATACCTGGGTGTTGTTCAGGGACATAGAGGTAGTAGAGGAGTATTAATACCTGGGTGTTGTTCAGGGACATAGAGGTAGTAGAGGAGTATTAACCTGGGTGTTGTTCAGGGACATAGAGGTAGTAGAGGAGTATTAACCTGGGTGTTGTTCAGGGACATAGAGGTAGTAGAGGAGTATTAACCTGGGTGTTGTTCAGGGACATAGAGGTAGTAGAGGAGTATTAACCTGGGTGTTGTTCAGGGACATAGAGGTAGTAGAGGAGTATTAACCTGGGTGTTGTTCAGGGACATAGAGGTAGTAGAGGAGTATTAACCTGGGTGTTGTTCAGGGACATAGAGGTAGTAGAGGAGTATTAACCTGGGTGTTGTTCAGGGACATAGAGGTAGTAGAGGAGTATTAACCTGGGTGTTGTTCAGGGACATAGAGGTAGTAGAGGAGTATTAACCTGGGTGTTGTTCAGGGACATAGAGGTAGTAGAGGAGTATTAATACCTGGGTGTTGTTCAGGGACATAGAGGTAGTAGAGGAGTATTAATACCTGGGTGTTGTTCAGGGACATAGAGGTAGTAGAGGAGTATTAATACCTGGGTGTTGTTCAGGGACATAGAGGTAGTAGAGGAGTATTAACCTGGGTGTTGTTCAGGGACATAGAGGTAGTAGAGGAGTATTAATACCTGGGTGTTGTTCAGGGACATAGAGGTAGTAGAGGAGTATTAACCTGGGTGTTGTTCAGGGACATAGAGGTAGTAGAGGAGTATTAATACCTGGGTGTTGTTCAGGGACATAGAGGTAGTAGAGGAGTATTAACCTGGGTGTTGTTCAGGGACATAGAGGTAGTAGAGGAGTATTAACCTGGGTGTTGTTCAGGGACATAGAGGTAGTAGAGGAGTATTAACCTGGGTGTTGTTCAGGGACATAGAGGTAGTAGAGGAGTATTAATACCTGGGTGTTGAACTTGACCACAAGCTACAGTGGGGAGAAATACACAGAGCACATCTATAAGAAAGGACAGCAGAGACTTTACTGTTTTTCAGAAAATAATCTGATAGGATCATAGGATCATTTTGATCCAGATGCCACAATATCAAGATCACAGAATCTGTATTTTCAGAGCTTTGGCCTCCACTTCTCCATCTACTGGACAGGTTGTGTTACTACTTCTCCACTGGAAACAGATGAGTAAACTACTCCGAGTGTACAAAACACGGTGTTTCCATAACATAGACTATCCAGGTGATATCACCAAATCCACTTTAATCAGTGTAGGTCAAGGAAACTGGTAAAATAAGGATTTTTATGCTTCGAGACAAATGAGACATGGATTGTGTATGTGTGCCATTCAGAGGGTGAATGATCAGGACAAAATATTTAAGTGCCTATGAACGGGGTATGGTAGTAGGTGCCAGGCGCACTGGTTTGAGTGTGTCAAGAACTGCAATGCTGCTGTGTTTTTCACGCTCAACAGTTTCCTGTGTGTATCAAGAATGGTCCACCACCCAAAGGACATCCAGCCAACTGGACAGAACTGTGGGAAGGATTGGAGTCGACATGAATTGAGTCTGAGGGCAAAGTGGGCTGCAACTCAATATTAGGAAGGTGTTCACTCGGTGTGCATGAATAAGATTGATTATAAATAATAGAGCCTACATATGATTCATAAGTAGATGCATTTATCTGACATTTCTCAATATAACAAATACCACATATCTATACATACCTACACATACCTCTACGTACCTGACCATATACCTCTACATACCTGACCACATACCTCTACATACCTGACCACATACCTCTATGTACCTGACCACATATCTAAACATACCTGACCATATATCTATACACACCTGACCATATACCTCTACATACCTGACCACATATCTATACATACCTGATCATATACCTCTACATACCTGACCACATATCTATACATACCTACACATACCTCTACGTAACTGACCACATATCTATATATACCTGACCATATATCTATACATACCTGACCACATATCTCTACATACCTGTCCACATACCTCTACGTACCTGACCACATATCTATACATACCTGACCATATACCTCTACATCCCTGACCACATATCTATACATACCTGACCATATACCTCTACATACCTGACCACATACCTCTACGTACCTGACCACATACCTCTACGTACCTGACCATATATCTATACATACCTGACCACATATCTATACATACCTGATCATATATCTATACATACCTGACCACATACCTCTACATACCTGACCACATACCTCTACGTACCTGACCACATACCTCTACATACCTGACCATATATCTAAACATACCTGATCACATACCTCTACATACCTGACCACATACCTCTACGTACCTGACCACATATCTATACATACCTGACCACATATCTATACATCCCTGACACCATACCTCTACATACCTGACCACATACCTCTACGTACCTGACCACATACCTCTACATACCTCTACATACCTGACCACATACCTCTACATACCTGACCACATACCTCTACATACCTCTACATACCTCTACATACCTGACCACATACCTCTACATACCTGACCACATACCTCTACGTACCTGACCACATACCTCTACATACCTCTACATACCTGACCACATACCTCTACATACCTCTACATACCTGACCACATACCTCTACATACCACTTCATACCTGACCACATACCTCTAAATACCTCTACATACCTGACCACATACCTCTACATACCACTACATACCTGACCACATACCTCTACATACCTGACCACATACCTCTACATACCTCTACATACCTCTACATACCTGACCACATACCTCTACATACCTCTACATACCTCTACATACCTGACCACATACCTCTACATACCTCTACATACCTGACCATATACCTCTACATACCACTACATACCTGACCACATACCTATACATTCCTGACCATATACCTCTACATACCTGACCACATACCTCTACATACCACTACATACCTGACCACATACCTCTACATACCTGACCACATACCTCTACATACCACTACATACCTGACCACATACCTCTGCATACCTGACCACATACCTCTACATACCCGACCACATACCTCTACATACCTCTACATACCTGACCACATACCTCTACATACCACTACATACCTGACCACATACCTCTACATACCTGACCACATACCTCTACATACCTCTACATACCTCTACATACCTGACCACATACCTCTACATACCTGACCACATACCTCTACATACCTCTACATACCTGACCACATACCTCTACATACATCTACATACCTGACCACATACCTCTACATACCACTACATACCTGACCACATACCTCTACATACCTGACCACATACCTCTACATACCTCTACATACCTCTACATACCTCTACATACCTGACCACATACCTCTACATACCTCTACATACCTCTACATACCTGACCACATACCTCTACATACCACTACATACCTGACCACATACCTCTACATACCTGACCACATACCTCTACATACCTGACCACATACCTCTACATACCTCTACATACCTGACCACAAACCTCTACATACCTCTACATACCTGACCACATACCTCTATGTACCTGACCACATACCTCTACATACCTGACCATATACCTCTACATACCTCTACATACCTCTACATACCTGACCACATACCTCTACATACCTCTACATACCTCTACATACCTGACCACATACCTCTATATACCACTACATACCTGACCACATACCTCTACATACCTGACCACATACCACTACATACCTGACCACATACCGCTACATACCTGACCACATACCTCTACATACCTCTACATACCTGACCACAAACCTCTACATACCTCTACATACCTGACCACATACCTCTATGTACCTGACCACATACCTCGAAATACTTGACAACATACCTCTACGTACCTGACCACATACCTCTACGTACCTGACCACATACCTCTACATACCTGACCACATATTTATACATCCCTGACCACATTTCTCTATGTACCTGACCACATACCTCTACATACCTGACCACATACCTCTACATACCTGACCACATATCTATACATACCTACACATATCTCTACGTACCTGACCATTTACCTCTACGTACCTGACCACATACCTCTACATACCTGACCATATACCTCTACGTACCTGACCACATACCTCTACATACTTGACCACATACCCTCTACGTACCTGACCACATACCTCTACGTACCTGACCACATACCTCTACGTACCTGACCACATACCTCTACATACCTGACCACATATTTATACATACCTGACCACATACCTCTACGTACTTGACCACATATCTATACATACCTCTACATACCTGACCACATACCTATACATACCTGACCACATACCTCTACATACCTGACCACATACCCTCTACGTACCTGACCACATATCTATACATACCTGACCACATACCTCTACATACCTGACCACATATTTATACTTACCTGACCACATACCTCTACATACCTGACCACATACCTCTACAAACCTGACCATATACCTCTACATACCTGACCACATACCTCTACATACCTGACCACATACCTCTACGTACCTGACCACATATCTCTACATACCTGACCACATATTTATACATACCTGACCACATACCTCTACGTACCTGACCACATATCTATACATACCTCTACATACCTGACCACATACCTCTACATACCTGACCACATACCTCTACATACCTGACCACATACCCTCTACGTTCCTGACCACATATCTATACATACCTGACCACATACCTCTACATACCTGACCACATATCTATACATACCTGACCACATACCTCTACATACCTGACCACATATCTATACATACCTGACCACATACCTCTACATACCTGACCACATACCTCTACATACCTGACCATATACCTCTACATACCTGACCACATACCTCTAAATACCTGACCATATACCTCTACATACCTGACTATATACCTCTACATACCTGACCACATACCTCTACATACCTGACCACATACCTCTACATACCTGACCACATACCTCTACATACCTGACCATATACCTCTACATACCTGACCATATACCTCTACATACCTGACCATATACATCTACATACCTCTACATACCTGACAACATACCTCTACATACCACTTCATACCTGACCACATATCTATACATACCTGACCACATACCTCTACATACCTGACCACATACCTCTACATACCTCTACATACCTGACCACATACCTCTACATACCCGACCACATATCTATTCATACCTCTACATACCTGACCACATACCTCTACATACCACTACATACCTGACCACATACCTATACATTCCTGACAATATACCTCTACATACCTGACCACATACCTCTACATACCACTACATACCTGACCACATACCTCTACATACCTGACCACATACCTCTACATACCACTACATACCTGACCACATACCTCTGCATACCTGACCACATACCTCTACATACCTCTACATACCTGACCACATACCTCTACATACCTCTACATACCTGACCACATACCTCTACATACCACTACATACCTGACCACATACCTCTACATACCTCTACATACCTCTACATACCTGACCACATACCTCTACATACCTGACCACATACCTCTACATACCACTACATACCTGACCACATATCTATACATACCTCTACATACCTGACCACATACCTCTACATACCTCTACATACCTGACCACATACCTCTACATACCTCTACATACCTGACCACATACCTCTACATACCACTACATACCTGACCACATACCTCTACATACCTGACCACATACCTCTACATACCTCTACATACCTCTACATACCTGACCACATACCTCTACATACCTCTACATACCTCTACATACCTGACCACATACCTCGACATACCACTACATACCTGACCACATACCTCTACATACCTGACCACATACCACTACATACCTGACCACATACCTCTACATACCTGACCACATACCTCTACATACCTCTACATACCTGACCACAAACCTCTACATACCTCTACATACCTGACCACATACCTCTATGTACCTGACCACATACCTCTACATACCTGACCATATACCTCTACATACCTGACCACATACCTCTACATACTTGACAACATACCTCTACGTACCTGACCACATACCTCTACATACCTGACCACATATTTATACATACCTGACCACATACCTCTATGTACCTGACCACATAGCTCTACATACCTGACCACATACCTCTACATACCTGACCACATATCTATACATACCTACACATACCTCTACGTACCTGACCATATACCTCTACGTACCTGACCACATACCTCTACATACCTGACCATATACCTCTACGTACCTGACGACATACCTTTACATACTTGACCACATACCCTCTACGTACCTGACCACATACCTCTACGTACCTGACCACATACCTCTACGTACCTGACCACATACCTCTACATACCTGACCACATATTTATACATACCTGACCACATACCTCTACGTACTTGACCACATATCTATACATACCTCTACATACCTGACCACATACCTATACATACCTGACCACATACCTCTACATACCTGACCACAAACCCTCTACGTACCTGACCACATATCTATACATACCTGACCACATACCTCTACATACCTGACCACATATCTATACATACCTGACCACATACCTCTACATACCTGACCACATATCTATACATACCTGACCACATACCTCTACATACCTGACCATATACCTCTACATACCTGACCACATACCTCTACATACCTGACCATATACTTCTACATACCTGACTATAGACCTCTACATACCTGACCACATACCTCTACATACCTGACCATATACCTCTACATACCTGACCATATACCTCTACATACCTGACCATATACATCTACATACTAGACCACATACCTCTACATAACTGACCACATACCTATACATACCTGACCACATATCTATACATACCTGACCACATACCTCTCCATACCTGACCACATATCTATACATACCTGACCATATACCTCTATGTACCTGACCACATACCTCTACATACCTGACCATAAACATCTACATACCAGACCACATACCTCTACATAACTGACCACATACCTATACATACCTGACCACATACCTCTATGTACCTGACCACATACCTCTACATACCTGACCACATATCTATACGTACCTGACCACATATCTATACATACCTGACCACATATCTATACATACCTGACCACATACCTCTACATACCTGACCACATACCTCTACATACCTGACCACATATCTATACATACCTGACCACATACCTCTACATACCTGACCACATATCTCTACATATCTGACCACATACCTCTACATACCTGACCATATACCTCTACATACCTGACCACATACCTCTACATACCTGACCACATATCTCTACATATCTGACCACATACCTCTACATACCTGACCATATACCTCTACATACCTGACCACATATCTCTACATATCTGACCACATACCTCTACATACCTGACCATATACCTCTACATACCTAACCACATACCTCTACATACCTGACCACATACCTCTACTGGAGTCAATTTAACACAGTGAACCTTTGGTTTTCAGATGTAAGAACGTTTTCTAAACCTCCTCAATTTAGTTACATTGAAATGTACTGGTATCTGACCGTCCGACTGGTCCCATCTGGTTGGCTGGCCGACTGGACCCATCTGACTGGCCGGCTGGACCTACCAGTCTTGCAGTGGGATCAAGATTATCCTAATAAAGTGTCTTTGAGTTTTGTAAAACGCAAAAAAAACAAAAAACATTTAATCCTGATTAAAGGTGAGATTGGATGACCAAATCCTTATCCCTATCCAGAGGACCAGAATCTCATTTTTCAGTTTTGAAAACATTTAATCCTATCTGATAGGGGAAATCCTAGCAGATAACTTTAGAAAAATTAGGCCAGGATATAACAGGAACACAACCAAACAATCCTTTATCCCAGTGGCAATAAGGCTGAATGATAATCACTCGTGGGTCCAGCAGCACAATAAGGCTGAATGATAATCACTAGTGGGTCCAGCAGCACAATAAGGCTGAATGATAATCACTCGTGGGTCCAGCAGCACAATAAGGCTGAATAATAATCACTAGTGGGTCCAGCAGCACAATAAGGCTGAATGATAATCACTAGTGGGTCCAGCAGCACAATAAGGCTGAATGATAATCATTAGTGGGTCCAGCAACACAATAAGGCTGAATGATAATCACTAGTGAGTCCAGCAGCACAATAAGGCTGAATGATAATCACTAGTGGGTCCAGCAGCACAATAAGGCTGAATGATAATCACTAGTGGGTCCAGCAGCACAATAAGGCTGAATGATAATCACTCGTGGGTCCAGCAGCACAATAAGGCTGAATGATAATCACTAGTGGGTCAGCAGCACTATAAGGCTGAATGATAATCACTAGTGGGTCCAGCATCACAATAAGGCTGAATGATAATCACTAGTGGGTCCAGCAGGCTTGTCTACACTGGACAGTCAAATTAAATCAAAGTTTATTTGTCAGGTGCACAGAATACAACAGGTGTAGACCTTACAGCAAAATGCTTACTTACAGGCTCTAACCAACAGTGCAAAATAGGTATTAGGTGAACAATAGGTAAGTATAGAAATAAAAACAACATTAAAAAAGACAGTGAAAAAAACCCAGTAGAGAGGCTCTATACAGTAGAGAGGCTATAACAGTAGAGGCTATATACAGTAGAGAGGCTATATACAGTAGAGAGGCTATATACAGTAGAGAGGCTAGGCTATATACAGTAGAGAGGCTATATACAGTAGCGAGGCTATATACAGTAGAGAGGCTATATACAGTAGAGGCTATATACAGTAGAGAGGCTATATACAGTAGAGAGGCTATATACAGTAGAGAGGCTATAACAGTAGAGAGGCTATATACAGTAGAGAGGCTATATACAGTAGAGAGGCTATATACAGTAGAGAGGCTATATACAGTAGAGAGGCTATAACAGTAGAGAGGCTATATACAGTAGAGAGGCTATAACAGTAGAGAGGCTATATACAGTAGAGAGGCTATATACAGTAGAGAGGCTATAAACAGTAGAGAGGCTATATACAGTAGAAAGGCTATATACAGTAGCGAGGCTATAACAGTAGCGAGGCTATATACAGTAGAGAGGCTATATACAGTAGAAAGGCTATATACAGTAGAGAGGCTATATACAGTAGAAAGGCTATATACAGTAGCGAGGCTATAACAGTAGCGAGGCTATATACAGTAGAGAGGCTATATACAGTAGAAAGGCTATATACAGTAGCGAGGCTATATCAGTAGCGAGGCTATAAACAGGCACCGGTTAGTCGGGCTGACTGAGGTAGTATGTACATGTAGATGTGGTTAAAGTGACTATGCATATATGATGAACAGAGAGTAGCAGTAGCGTAAAAGAGGGGTTGGCGGGTGGTGGGTGGCGGGACACAATGCAGATAGCCCAGTTAGCCACTGGTTGGTCGGGCCAATTGAGGTAGTATGTACATGAATGTATAGTTAAAGTGACTATGCGTATATGATAATATTTATTGTCTGTAGTTGTATTGATGTCATTTGTATGCTTGTTATGTGTTTTATGTACATAGAGCCGCATACAGAATTTCCCAGTGGGCATGATAAAGTCATGATCTTATCTTGTGTAGAGAAAAGTCTTGGCTGTAAGAGGTAAGAGAAAACGTATTTGTTCATTTTTCAAATTATTTGTTATGGTTTTCTTTTCTCCAGAATAAACACTGTAGTGAATAACGGCGTTACCAACTCCAGTCCACAGACTGCGATATAAGAATTTCAGATGACGCTTCTTGTGTGACGTCTAATCTAGTGGACGGAACGCTTCTTCAACAACAACTCCCCTACTGATGCAGCCAGTTCCGTATCTTGCTAGTCGACATAAAACCGACAAATTGAAGCTGCTTTGTCCATATTTGTGTATATTAATCTGTGTTTTTCACGCAATTTGTTTTGCATGTCTCTTAGTTAAGTTGTAAAATAGCTTGTTAGATGTACTAATTCGTTAAGGTTGATGCTGAGCCTAGTACTAGGCTAGTCGCTAATTCTAACTAGCTAGCTAGCTATCATCCCCGACCTAGGAGTGAAGTTTAGTCCGCTATCCTCGCTCGACCATGAGCTCACTAAGCTACTCCCTCCCTGCTAAAGAAGAAGAAGAGGTCTGCTGGACGGAGAAGGAAGATCTGAACATTGTCGTGAAAGAAGACGAGGAAGTGAAAGACGAGAAAGAACCTTTTGGAGTGAAACACGAAGAGGGGATAGAGGCTGTCACAGTGGAAGAGGAGGAGGTAGAAGCTTTCAGAATCAAAAAGGAGGAAGAGGCGGATGTTACAGTAAAATACGAGAAAGAGCTTTTAGGAGTGAAACGCGAAGAAGGGATAGAGGCTGTCACAGTGGAAGATGAGGAGGAAGAAGCTTTCAGAATGATAAAGGAGGAAATCACATTGAAAGAAGAAGATGAGGATTTTATAGTGAAAGAAGAGAAAGGACCTTTTGGAGAGGAAGAGGAGACTGGAGATCTGATTAACACTAGTGAGTACTGTCTTAAAAACAGGACCACAAACTCTGCCATTGTTCAACTAATGTATGATTTTTAAGAGGCATTCTACTGAGGTTTTACACTTGAATATGTTATTCAGGGATGTGTTCAGTACGAGATAACAGTGTTCAGCGTTTAATTAAACAGTGTGATTGGTGGCCCAGAGATTGTGTTTTCAAATGGTCACACCCATATTAAAGGAGAATTGTGCTTTAAAATTATTTATTTTTTTACAACCAAATGTATATTTTTGATGTAAATGCCATGTTATAGAAGGGTCCAGACACTTGTTCTTGAGAAACTTACCCCAACCATTGATTAGGGATGGACACAGTTATTTGAATATTCTTTACATCAGATAACCTTACATTCTCTGTGACATTTCAAGATACAAGGATAGACCACGACAGTTTTATGACAGTTTTTTTTAGTTTTTATGAGTGCACCTGTAAAAAATACATACCGGTAGCCGACACACTTCATACGTGTAGCTTCTTGTTGTCAGCCAATCAAAGCAGCTTTACAGTCAGAGACTCCATGTGTATTACAATTACGGAATGAAGTTGGTTAAATGACAAGGAGTCGGCTACAATTATCAACCAACAGGTGGGCTGTTGTTTAATCCGAATGGAGTTGTTGTAGACATGGACAGGTAATGCAGCAAAATAGCCTCTATTAGCCTTGCTAGCTAGCTAGCTTCTTTACACTGATTTGATGTAGTCAAGACAGGCACTACCAGATGAGATGATAGATAACTTGTTGCGGCAGGTTACCTAGTGGTTAGAGCGTTGGGCCAGTAACCGAAAGGTTGCTGGATCAAATCCCCGCGCTGACAAGGTGAAATCTTTCGTTCTGCCCCTGAACAAGGCAGTTAACCCAATGTTCCCCAGTAGGCCGTCATTGTAAATAAGAATTTGTTCTAAACTGACTTGTCCAGTTAAATAAAGGTTATATGAAAAAACAAGTTTGCTCAAGTTGGTTTGGCTACTCTCTCTCTCCGTGTCAGACAGACTGGTCCTCTGCTCCTCCTCATCCATCTCTACTCTCTCTCTCTCTCTCTCCGTGTCAGACAGACCGGTCCCTCTGCTCCTCCTCATCCATCTCTACTCTCTCTCTCTCCGTGTCAGACAGACCGGTCCTCTGCTCCTCCTCATCCATCTCTACTCTCTCTCTCTCTCTCTCTCCGTGTCAGACAGACTGGTCCTCTGCTCCTCCTCATCCATCTCTACTCTCTCTCTCTCTCTCTCTCCGTGTCAGACAGACTGGTCCTCTGCTCCTCCTCATCCATCTCTACTCTCTCTCTCTCTCCGTGTCAGACAGACTGGTCCCTCTGCTCCTCCTCATCCATCTCTACTCTCTCTCTCTCTCTCTCTGTGTCAGACAGACCGGTCCCTCTGCTCCTCCTCATCCATCTCTACTCTCTCTCTCTCCGTGTCAGACAGACTGGTCCCTCTGCTCCTCCTCATCCATCTCTACTCTCTCTCTCTCTCTCTCCGTGTCAGACAGACCGGTCCCTCTGCTCCTCCTCATCCATCTCTTCTCTCTCTCTCCGTGTCAGACAGACCGGTCCTCTGCTCCTCCTCATCCATCTCTTCTCTCTCTCTCTCCGTGTCAGACAGACCGGTCCTCTGCTCCTCCTCATCCATCTCTACTCTCTCTCTCTCTCCGTGTCAGACAGACCGGTCCTCTGCTCCTCCTCATCCATCTCTACTCTCTCTCTCTCTCTCCGTGTCAGACAGACCGGTCCTCTGCTCCTCCCCATCCTTCTCTGCTGAAACAGCAAGCAGAGTGCAACTACATTGAAGTACAACATAAATAAGTTGCTCTTTAAAACGCATGTATTTCCAATATCCTGATATCCCAGAATAATCTGGATATTAGTCCAATAGTGAAATCATTTCAAATGCCCATCAATTCATTTCCTCCTCCTTGTTGTGCATTATGGGGACTCTGAACAAACATGGACAACGGCTCCAAAAACACCCAAATACGTCTTTTTAGAAACTGAAAAGATCTCAGTATCGTGATGCAAGTCTTTAGATGTTGGACACAAACTTTATCCACAATGTTATTATTCCATTTTGTTGCGACTCGAGCGATACCTCTCCGTCCATTCTACAGGTAACTGCCAAAATATAGGAAACACTTAAGTAAATGAGGAATACAAACTACACTATATATACAAAAGTATGTGGACACCCCTTCAAATTGTGGATTTGGCTATTTCAGCCACACCCGTTGCTGACAGGTTTATACAATCCAGCACACAGCCATGCAATTTCCATAGACAAACATTGGCAGTAGAATGGCCTTACTGAAGAGCTTAGTGACTTTCAACGTGGCACCTTTCTAACAAGTCAGTTCATCAATGTTCTGCCCTGTTAGAGCTGCCCCGGTCCACTGTAAGTTCTGTTATTGTGATGTGGAAACGTCTAGGAGCAACAACGGCTCAGCCGCGAAGTAGCAGGCCACACAAGCTCACAGAACGGGACTACCGAGTGTTGTAGCGTGTAAAAATCAACTGTCCTCGGTTCCAACACTCAATACAGAGTTCCAAACTGCCCCTGGAAGCAACGGCAGCACAAGAACTGTTCGTCGGGAGCTTCATGAAATGGGTTTCCATGGCCGAGCAGCTGCTCACAAGCCTAAGATCACCATGCGCAATGCCAAGCCAAGGCTGGAGTGCTGTAAAGCTTGTCGTCATGGGACTCTGGAGCAGTGGAAACACGTTCTCTGGAGTGATGAATCGCGCTTCACCATCTGGCAGTCCAACGGACAAATCATGGGTTTGGCAGATGCCAGGAGAACGCTACCTGCCCTAATACATAGTGCCAACTGTACATTTTGGTGGAGGAGGAATAATGGTCTAGAGCTGTTTTTCATGGTTTGGGCCCCTTAGTTCCAGTGACGGTAAATCTTAACGCTACAGCATACAATGACATTCTAGATTATTCTGTGCTTCCAACTTTGTGGCAACAGTTTGGGAAGGCCCTTTCCTGTTTTCAGCATGACAATGCCCCTGTGTGAAGTCCATACAGAAATGGTTTGTTGAGATCGGTGTGGAAGATCTTGACTGGCCTGCAGAGAGCCCTGACCTCAACCCCATCGAACACCTTTGGGATGAATTGGAAAGCCGACTGCGAGCCATGCCTAATCGCCCAACATCAGTACCCGACCTCACTAATGTTCTTGTCGCTGAATGGAAGCAAGTCCCTGTAGCAATGTTCCAACATCTTATGGGAAACTCTTCCACTAGATGGAAGGCTTTGCAAGAGGCTGTTATAGCAGCAAAGGGGGGACCAACTCCATATTAATGCCCCTGTTTTTGGAATGATGTTGGATGAGCAGGTGTCCTCATACTTTTGGCCATGTAGTGTATCTATTTAGTTGCTGGTGGTCTGTGTATTTACACATCTGAATGGTGGGACTCAAAAGATACCTCAATTGGTGGGTCACGATGCAAAAAAAAAGGTTTATTTAAGCATTAACAAACACACTCTGTGTGACAGACAGACAGACACTTTGTCTGGATCAGAGTACCCCAAAGGGAAGGTTCCTTCGTGGCTAGATTATTAGAACCATAATCTACAGGTAAAGTTACAAGGTAAGGAAAAATGCTACCTCATATATTCTGACTCCATTCCATCAAACCTCATATATTCTGACTCCATTCCATCAAACCTCATATATTCTGACTCCATTCCATCAAACCTCATATATTCTGACTCCATTCCATCAAACCTCATATATTCTGACTCCATTCCATCAAACCTCATATATTCTGACTCCATTCCATCAAACCTCATATATTCTCACTCCATTCCATTCCATCAAACCTCATATATTCTCACTCCTAAAATCCCCCAGGTGTGCTATTCCATCAAACCTCATATATTCTCACTCCATTCCATCAAACCACATATATTCTCACTCCATTCCATTCCATCAAACCTCATATATTCTCACTCCTAAAGTCCCCCAGGTGTGCTATTCTATCAAACCTCATTATACATATTTGTTAATACGGTCCTCCTGACTACCAAATAAGATTGAGGTCAGAGAAGAGTTGAAATCGCAAATGTTTTTCAATCCAATGAAACTTGATTTTCCCAAAACAGTTTTTTGTAGCAGAAAATGTGTGTAGGTGCTCTCACTTGCCTCGGAATTGATGCACCTGTTAATATATGTTTAGATATACAGTGGGGTCCGAAACGATTGACTCTTGATAGAGATGAGTAAAAAAAGATTGTAACATAAATAATACAGATATTGAGCTATATTTTATGCAAAAAAACAAAATAGGGAAATGATATGTTATACTAATACAATTGTTTGGAGAAAGATACATTACTGAATCCCATGTTTTCAGCACCTTTCATCACCTTGTGAGGAAAACAGCACTGAGACTTTTTCAAAAATGTTTTATGTGATAGTCGAAGATCCTTTCCAATGTGTTCAACAGTCTTTCTAGCTTCAGTTTGAAGGGATCGTGTTGGCTGTGTTGGCTGTGTTGGCTGTGTTGGCTGTGTTGGCTGTGTTGGCCGCGTTGGCCGTGTTGGCCGCGTTGGCCGTGTTAGCCGTGTTGGCCGTGTTGGCTGTGTTATCCGTGTTGGCTGTGTTATCCGTGTTGGCTGTGTTGGCCGTGTTGGCTGTGTTGGCTGTGTTATCCGTGCTGGCTGTGTTGGCTGTGTTGGCTGTGTTATCCGTGCTGGCTGTGTTGGCTGTGTTATCCGTGCTGGCTGTGTTGGCTGTGTTGGCTGTGTTATCCGTGCTGGCTGTGTTGGCTGTGTTATCCGTGCTGGCTGTGTTGGCTGTGTTATCCGTGCTGGCTGTGTTGGCCGTGTTGGCCGTGTTGGCCGTGCTGGCCGTGCTGGCCGTGTTGGCCGTGTTGGCCGTGCTGGCCGTGCTGGCCGTGCTGGCCGTGTTGGCCGTGTTATCCGTGTTGGCCGTGTTGGCCGTGTTATCCGTGTTGGCCGTGTTATCCGTGTTGGCTGTGTTGGCCGTGTTATCCGTGTTGGCCGTGTTATCCGTGTTGGCAGTGTTGGCAGTGTTGGCCGTGTTACCCGTGTTGGCTGTGTTACCCGTGTTGGCCGTGTTGGCAGTGTTGGCTGTGTTGGCAGTGTTGGCAGTGTTGGCAGTGTTGGCTGTGTTGGCAGTGTTGGCTGTGTTGGCTGTGTTGGCTGTGTTGGCAGTGTTGGCTGTTATCCGTGTTACCCGTGTTGGCTGTGTTATCCGTGTTGGCTGTGTTATCCGTGTTGGCTGTGTTATCCGTGTTGGCCGTGTTGGCTGTGTTATCCGTGTTGGCTGTGTTATCCGTGCTGGCTGTGTTGGCCGTGTTGGCCGTGTTGGCTGTGTTATCCGTGTTGGCTGTGTTATCCGTGCTGGCTGTGTTGGCCGTGTTGGCTGTGTTATCCGTGCTGGCTGTGTTATCCGTGTTGGCAGTGTTGGCTGTGTTGGCAGTGTTGGCTGTGTTGGCTGTTACCCGTGTTGGCTGTTATCCGTGTTATCCGTGTTGGCTGTGTTGACTAGCTCCTCTGAACAGTGTCCTGACGAGAGAGCACATTTTCTACGCCAGGCAAAATCACGCATCATTAGCTCATTGTTATGGATGTATCCAAATAAATGTCACTAGAAAACCTCTTAAACAAACGCAAATGCAGCTACTTTGCTGCCATTCTGTTTGACGTGACTGTGTTAGCCATAGTTGGCTAGCTCGCAAGCAAGGGATAAGAACGTTGCCAGGCAGCATGGCAACGGAAACATTTCAAATGAACGACTGGGTTGCATCCATAGATATACAACTAAAAGACTTCAGAAGTGGGTCGCGTCTCCGGCAACTTAACCGATAGAATGAATGACCATTCGGCTTGTCTAGCAGCCATAGATTTGTGTCGGGATTATATCTCATGGAAAGATGAAACAGAATGAATAAATTCATTAAAATAAATATTTTAATGGGTTGGGATGTTAAGAACACTATTCTGATGATAATCCCCTATTAGAATTTGGCCTCCAGGTCGGAGGTCACCATATAGCAGGTCTTAGTGATTGGTACATCAACCCATGGGTGTCCTGAAGTGATTCAAATATAAAGTCTATTCAACCCCCCCAAGGCAGCCTTGATGTAATGTTTTAACCCAGGGAAGGATGAAACAAGGAACTGTTAAGGCCAGAGTCTTTAGGTCTCCTCTCAGGAGGGTGGCACAGTGTTACCACCTTGTAGAAGAGGCATTTCAGTCTCTCTGCAGTCTTCCTGTTTAGGTCTCTCCTCCCCTCAGGAGGGTGGCACAGTGTTACAACCTTGTAGAAGAGGCATTTCAGTCTCTCTGCAGTCTTCCTGTGCACATCTTTGTTTAATAAAAACGATACAGAAGTTGTTCAGCTAATCTCTTGCATCCATCAGAGCCTGAAGGAAGGGAGGGGCAGTTCCCCCTGCTGCTCCGTAACCAAGCACCAGGGTCTCGAACATTATGCATTTTATTGAGGGATCCTGTCTAGATTAAACCTTGTAGAAAGACAGTTGTATCATGTAGAAGTTTCATTTAGATCTCTCTGTTTAAGCAAATACTCTGTTTGTCTTTTTAGCAGGCGAGAGACCAGACTCTCACCCTGACCGTGGGAAGAGTCCAGACCCAGAGACGACCAAACCAGCAAGACCATACCACTGTTCCCAGTGTGGAAAGCCTTTTCATGAAAGAACACACACTGGAGAGAAGCCATATCAATGCTCCCAGTGTAAAAATAAATGTTTCTCATCAGGGGACCTGAAATCACATGAGAGAACACACTTAGTAGAGAGGCCTTTCCAATGCTCTCGGTGTGGAAAGAGATTTACAAATGTAGGGAACCTGAAAACGCATGAGATGACACACA
The DNA here is from genome assembly GCF_016432855.1 of Salvelinus namaycush. Lineage (NCBI taxonomy): Eukaryota > Metazoa > Chordata > Actinopteri > Salmoniformes > Salmonidae > Salvelinus > Salvelinus namaycush. Next base: position 69,866 of record NW_024057689.1, on the reverse strand, counting down.
CAGGAGAGAAGCCTTTCCACTGCTCCCAGTGTGGGAAAAGGTTTACCCAGTTAGGGAATTTGAAAACACATGAGATGACACACACAGGCGAGAAGCCTTATCACTGCTCCCATTGTGGAAAGAGTTTCAGACACTCAGGGCATCTAAAAGTGCATGAAAGAACACACACTGGAGAGAAGCCATATCAATGCTCCCAGTGTGGAAAGGGTTTTGGACACTCATGGCATCTAAAAGTGCATGAAAGAACACACACTGGAGAGAAGCCGTATCAATGCTCTCAGTGTGGAAAGGGTTTTGGACACTCAGGGCATCTAAAAGTGCATGAAAGAACACACACTGGAGAAAAGCCGTATCAATGCTCTCACTGTGGAAAGAGATTTATTCAGTCATTGCACCTGAAAGAGCATAAGAGAAAACACACAGGAGAGAAGCCTTTCCAATGTTCTCAGTGTGGAAAGAGTTTTATCCAGTCATCGCATCTGAAAGAGCATAAGAGGATACACACAGGAGAGAAGCCATTCCAATGCTCTCAGTGTGGAAAGACTTTTAGCCAGATAGGGCAGCTGAAATATCATGAAAGAAAACATACAGGGGAGAAGCCTTATCACTGTTCCCAGTGTGGAAAGGGTTTCAGATACTCAGGGCATCTAAAAGTGCATGAAAGAACACACACTGGAGAGAAGCCGTATCAATGCTCCCAGTGTGGAAAGGATTTTAGACACTCAGGGCATCTTAAAGATCATGAGAAAATACACACAGGAGAACAACCATTCCAATGCTCTTTGTGTGTAAAGAGTTTTACCCATTTAGGGAACCTGAAAATGCATGAGATGACACACACAGGAGAGAAGCCTTTTCACTGCTCCCAGTGTGTAAAAAGTTTTACCCAGTTAGGGAACTTGAAAACGCATGAGATGACACACACAGGAGAGAAGCCTTTCCACTGCTCCAAGTGTGAAAAGGGTTTTAGAACCTCGGGGAACCTGAAAACGCATGAAATGTCACACACAGGAGAGAAGCCTTTCCAATGCTCCCAATGTGGAAAGAGTTTTACCCAGTTAGCGAGCCTGAAAAGGCATGAAGCAACACACACAGGATAGAATCCTTTACAGTGTTCTCAGTGTGGAAAGACATTTTCCGAGTCAGAAAGACCTGAAAATCACATGAGAGAAGAGAGACACTGTTGTGGGTGGCAGAATTTGGGGTGAGCTGTTGTAACTTCTCCAGGTTGATGCTCTGTTCTGTGATGAACTGCATTTCATAGACTACTACGCATATTACCTGTCTGCACACATTGTTGCCATTGTTGTCTGTAATTGTTGCATTAATTAAGTGCTATTATCACCTTCCTCTATATGAGGGGACATGCAACTATCTGCATTTTTGTTGTTGTTGAGTTCTTCCCTGACTATGATCAGTGAGACAGATCTCGCTTGCTTGTATTTAAGATGTACTATTATCACACCTTAAATAGTCTCTGATCTTTAGGATCGAGTGTGTTCTGACTTACCATTTTTTTTGCTATGGGTTTCTTTGGTTTATGGCCACATGAAATCAAATTGTATGAAAGCTTAATCAAAAAACAGGCCTACTTTGTTAGCCGGACCTTTACGTCTCCGAGCAAAAAAATAAATAAAAACGAAACATATTTAAAATGTATTTTACTTTGATTCATTTAGTCATTGTATTTAATTTAGTTAATTTGTGTAGAAGTTATCAAGCTAAACATGTATGAAAATGTCACGACGTTGTTATGATAACAGTTGTTGCCTGGGAAACCCAGCCGCGAGCTGCCCAGTGACGAGAGCCTACCAGACGAGCTAAATGCCTTTTTATGCTCGCTTCGAGGCAAGCAACATTGAAGCATGCACGTCAGCACCAGCTGTTCTGGATGACTCAGTGATTACGCTCTCGGTAGCCGATGTGAGCAAGACCTGTAAACAGGTCAATATTCACAAAGCCACAGGGCTAGACGGATTACCAGGACGTGTACTCAAAGCATGTGCGGACCAACTTGCAAGTGTCTTCACTGACATTTTCAACCTCTCCCTGACCGAGTCTGTAATACCTACATGTTTCAAGCAGACCACCATAGTCTCTGTGCCCAAGGAAGCGAAGGTAACCTTCCTAAAAAATTACTGCCTGTAGCACTCACGTTGGTAGCCTTGAAGTGCTTTGAAAGGCTGGTCATGGCTCACATCAACAGCATCCTCCCGGATACCCTAGATCCACTCCAATTCGCATATCACCCCAACAGATCCACAGATAATGCAATCTCAATCGCCCTCCACACTGCCCTTTCCCACCTGGACAAAAGGAACACTTATGTGAGAATGCTGTTCATTGACTATAGCTCAGCATTCAACATTCAACACCATAGTGCCCACAAAGCTCATCACTAAGCTAAGGACCCTGGGATTAAAATCCTCCCTCTGCAACTGGATCCTGGATTTTCTGACGGGCCGCCCACAGGTGGTAAGGGTAGGCAGCAACACGTCTGCCACGCTGATCCTCAACACGAGGCCCCTCAGGGGTGTGAGCTTAGTCCCCTCCTGTACTCCCTGTTCACCCACAACTGCATGGCCAAACACGACTCCAACACCATCATTAAGTTAGCTGATGACACAACAGTGGTAGGCCTGATCACCGACAACGATGAGACATCCTATAAGGAGGTCAGTGATGTGCCAGGACAACAACCTCTCCCTCAATGTGAGCAAGACAAAGGAGTGAAACGTAGACTACAGGAAAAGGTGGGCTGAAAACAGGCCTCCATTAACATCGACGGGGCTGTAGTGGAGCGGGTCGAGAGTTTCACCTACATGTACAAATTACCTCTACTAACCTGTACCCCCGCACATTGACTCTGTACCGGTACCCCCTGTATATAGCCTTGCTATTGTTACTTTATTGTGTTACTTTAAAAAAAATGTTTTACTTTAGTTTATCTGGTAAATATTTTCTTAACTCTATCTTAAAACTGCACTGTTGGTTAAAGGACTTGTAAGTCAGCATTTCACGGTAAAGTCTACTACACTTGTTGTATTCACTGCTGGTTAAAGGACCTGTAAGTCAGCATTTCACGGTAAAGTCTACTACACTTGTTGTGTTCACTGCTGGTTAAAGGACCTGTAAGTCAGCATTTCACGGTAAAGTCTACTACACTTGTTGTGTTCACTGCTGGTTAAAGGATCTGTAAGTAAAGCATTTCACGGTAAAGTCTACTACACTTGTTGTATTCACTGCTGGTTAAAGGATCTGTAAGTAAAGCATTTCACGGTAAAGTCTACTACACTTGTTGTGTTCACTGCTGGTTAAAGGATCTGTAAGTAAAGCATTTCACGGTAAAGTCTACTACACTTGTTGTATTCACTGCTGGTTAAAGGACCTGTAAGTCAACATTTCACGGTAAAGTCTACTACACTTGTTGTATTTGGCGCATGTGACTATTAAAGTTTGATCACTACCCCATGAATGTTTCCATCAGTATTATATTCCAACCATGTCAGAGAAAACACAGGTCCTGATTGTAAAAAGGGATTTGATTAATTAGCCAAAAACACTGGAGCTCTTTAGACGCTTTCGGTGTATTTTAACCACTGTTTTTTAAACACACTTCCATCGTATCTACTAGTTAACCCACTTCATTTCAGAAAAAACTAAAGGAGGTTGGTTAGTCGGGGTGGATGGGTGGGCGTTTTAACGTGACAATTTTAGCTAATTAGCTACTTTGCGACTACTTAGCATGTTAGCTAACCCTTCCTTGGATTTATGTACAGAATAATATTAATGCCGTGAAGAAGATGCTGAAATTATAAAACATAAGAGGAGGTCTGCTGAACGGAGGAAGAAACTCTTGTGAAATAGGAGGAAGAGGAGGCTGTCAATGTCAACGCCACATGAAATGATATTGTATGAAAGCTCAAAAATAGGCTTGTTTTTGTGTTTTCAACTCAAATCAGACAAAAACTTGTTTTTTTAAACTTCTTCGGGATCAGTGTCGGATTGATTTAACGCAGGCTAATGCGACCTATCACCTCAAATGCATATTAACTTCAGGATTGGTGGGTACCCTGCGGGACGGTTGATTTAACATAGGCTAATGCGATTAGCATGAGGTTGTAAGTAACAAGAACATTTCCCAGGACATAGACATATCTGATATTGGCAGAAAGCTTAAATTAATTTACAGTAGCTATTAGAGTGAAATAATACCATGCTATTGTTTGAGGAGAGTGCACAGTTTTGAACATGAAAAATTATTAATAAACAAATTAGGCACATTTGGGCAGTCCTGATACAATTTTACAGAAATGCAATGGTTCATTGGATCAGTCTAAAACTTCGCACATACAGTGCTACCATCTAGTGGCCAAAACCTAAATTGCACCTGGCCTGGAATAATACATTATGGCCTTTCTCTTGCATTTCAAAGATGATGGTACAAAAAGAATGCAAAATAAAGGTTTTTTTTTCTTCTTTGTATTATCTTTTACCAGATGTTATGTGTTATGTCCACATTTCCACAAACTTTAAAGTGTTTCCTTTCAAATGGTACCAAGAATATGCATATCCTTGCTTCAGGGCCTGAGTTACAGGCAGTTAGATTTGGGTATGTCATGTTAGGCAAAAAAAATAGAAAAGGGGCGGATCCTTAAGAGGTTTAATTATTACCTTTGATCTGATACATGTATAAACCCTCAGATATTAAGAGGTGAATTATTATCTTTGATCTGATACATGTATAAACCCTCAGATATTAATTATTATCTTTGATCTGATACATGTATAAACCCTCAGATACTAAGAGGTGAATTATTATCTTTGGTCTGATACATGTATAAACCCTCAGATATGAATTATTATCTTTGATCTGATACATGTACAGTGGGGCAAAAAAGTATTTAGTCAGCCACCAATTGTGCAAGTTCTCCCACTTAAAAAGATGAGAGAGGCCTGTAATTTTCATCATAGGTACACTTCAACTATGACAGACAAAATTAGATTTTTTTTCTCCAGAAAATCACATTGTAGGATTTTTTATGAATTTATTTGCAAATTATGGTGGAAAATAAGTATTTGGTCACCTACAAACAAGCAAGATTTCTGGCTCTCACAGACCTGTAACTTCTTCTTTAAGAGGCTCCTCTGTCCTCCACTCGTTACCTGTATTAATGGCACCTGTTTGAACTTGTTATCAGTATAAAAGACACCTGTCCACAACCTCAAACAGTCACACTCCAAACTCCACTATGGCCAAGACCAAAGAGCTGTGAAAGGACACCAGAAACAAACTTGTAGACCTGCACCAGGCTGGGAAGACTGAATCTGCAATAGGTAACCAGCTTGGTTTGAAGAAATCAACTGTGGGAGCAATTATTAGGAAATGGAAGACATACAAGACCACTGATAATCTCCCTCGATCTGGGGCTCCACGCAAGATCTCACCCCGTGGGGTCAAAATGATCACAAGAACGGTGAGCAAAAATCCCAGAACCACACGGGGGGACCTAGTGAATGACCTGCAGAGAGCTGGGACCAAAGTAACAAAGCCTACCATCAGTAACACACTACGCCGCCAGGGACTCAAATCCTGCAGTGCCAGACGTGTCCCCTGCTTAAGCCAGTACATGTCCAGGCCCGTCTGAAGTTTGCTAGAGAGCATTTGGATGATCCAGAAGAAGATTGGGAGAATGTCATATGGTCAGATGAAACCAAAATATAACTTTTTGGTAAAAACTCAACTCGTCATGTTTGGAGGACAAAGAATGCTGAGTTGCTTCCAAAGAACACCATACCTACTGTGAAGCATCATGCTTTGGGGCTGTTTTTCTGCAAAGGGACCAGGACGACTGATCCGTGTAAAGGAAAGAATGAATGGGGCCATGTATCGTGAGATTTTGAGTGAAACCCTCCTTCCATCAGCAAGGGCATTGAAGATGAAACGTGGCTGGGTTTTTCAGCATGACAATGATCCCAAACACACTGCCCGGGCAACGAAGGAGTGGCTTCGTAAGAAGCATTTCAAGGTCCTGGAGTGGCCTAGCCAGTCTCCAGATCTCAACCCCATAGAAAATCTTTGGATGGAGTTGAAAGTCCGTGCTGCCCAGCAACAGCCCCAAAACATCACTGCTCTAGAGGAGATCTGCATGGAGGAATGGGCCAAAATACCAGCAACAGTGTGTGAAAACCTTGTGAAGACTTACAGAAAACGTTTGACCTCTGTCATTGCCAACAAAGGGTATATAACAAAGTATTGAGAAACTTTTGTTATTGACCAAATACTTATTTTCCACCATAATTTGCAAATAAATTCATTAAAAATCCTACAATGTGATTTTCTGGATTTTTCTTCTCATTTTGTCTGTCATAGTTGAAGTGTACGTATGATGAAAATTACAGGCCTCTCTCATCTTTTTAAGTGGGAGAACTTGCACAATTGGTGGCTGACTAAATACTTTTTTGCCCCACTGTATAAACCCTCAGATATTGCACCATATGAAGGTGAAGTGAATTGGAAAGTCAATTTGGAAAGTAAGAAATTCCCATTTGAAATGGTTTGGAGGGTGGATCATATAACTGTGCCTGTCTGTTGTTTTAGTCATTGATTTTGCGGCTCATCCTCATGTTGAAGTTTTTCTGCAATATGTGTTTAAAACTGGTTAAAAAATTCAAGGTCACGTGTAATGTTAACTGTTGCCATGACGAGGGCCAGAAAGCAGGATGTGACGGGAGAGCTACCTTTCACTGCTGAAGACAGTGATGTTTGACCTGTTGCAGACTTAGACATGCGTCTGTTGCAGACAGAGGTTTGTTCTCACCAGGTCGGGTCAGTGGGGATATTGGCTGAGCGTCCAGACTCAGGTGTTCTCTCCTACACTGAGAGCACTTTGCTGAGAAAGGATCCACTTGGCTATCATCAGCAGACACTGGCAGTTAGAACTGTATATGGGTATGTGTAGAAGGTCAACGGTTTTAAACTCAGTGGCACAAGAGAAGCCATTTTACAAAGACAACGCACTAGTGTGAGGAAGCCCTCTCCTACAGTGTTTCATATTTTGCGTGTTTGAAGTTCTGCTTAGATTATGACATAATCGGCTTTACATGATGACCTTCCATGTATTCTATGTTAAATGTTTGCTTGTTGATGTCTATGAAGAGACAGCCTTGAATGGTGTAAACTGTGTGTATCCTTGGGTTGTGCAGGTAACTGGGTATCATGACCTCCTCCTTCTCAGACCAATTGTCAGAACGCCCAGAATATGTTTTAGAGGAGACGGTGCTCAGTTTCTCTGGAGGCTAAGCACGATACCGACCAATCACAATGCAGGAACCCATTGAATTACTGTCTTTATGCTTCTTGCTTAGTGACCTGCATTGTTCATTATGTGGAGATAAAGACTTCAATAACCCAAAGGAAGGTTATTTACTAAGGAAGAGACGTAATGGCGTCTGGACATTTTTCTATTGTGACCTTTTACATATGGTGTGAATTTGTCATATTATTTTATAGAAGTTTGAATCTTCTAAGAGGGGAATGGTTCGTCTCTTCCACATTCACTCCCCGCAGATGGTCTGGACGTGTAGTCAAGGACATGGGCTAGAGATCAGCTGGACGTGTAGTCAAGGACATGGGATAGAGATCAGCTGGTCTGGACGTGTAGTCAAGGACATGGGATAGAGATCAGCTGGTCTGGACGTGTAGTCAAGGACATGGGATAGAGATCAGCTGGTCTGGACGTGTAGTCAAGGACATGGGATAGAGATCAGCTGGTCTGGACGTGTAGTCAAGGACATGGGCTAGAGATCAGCTGGTCTGGACGTGTAGTCAAGGACATGGACTAGAGATCAGCTGGTCTGGACGTGTAGTCAAGGACATGGGATAGAGATCAGCTGGTCTGGACGTGTAGTCAAGGACATGGGACAGAGATCAGCTGGTCTGGACGTGTAGTCAAGGACATGGGATAGAGATCAGCTGGTCTGGACGTGTAGTCAAGGACATGGGACAGAGATCAGCTGGTCTGGACGTGTAGTCAAGGACATGGGCTAGAGATCAGCTAGTCTGGACGTGTAGTCAAGGACATGGGCTAGAGATCAGCTGGTCTGGACGTGTAGTCAAGGACATGGGCTAGAGATCAGCTGGTCTGGACGTGTAGTCAAGGACATGGGCTAGAGATCAGCTGGTCTGGACGTGTAGTCAAGGACATGGGATAGAGATCAGCTGGTCTGGATGTGTAGTCAAGGACATGGGATAGAGATCAGCTGGTCTGTGTCTCTGTATTATTTGCGCTCGCGTTCCATTCACTCTGTGTGCATGTAGTGGCCCTTTGCTCCCGTTATTAATAAGTGAATAAATATTTAGTTTAAGTATTACTCTGACTTGTGTGATAAGTTTATCTCTCCTCATTTGATAATACAAACATAACCACCACACGTTACCCACTCCAGTCAGCAGATGGCGATGAGAGTCTTTCAGGTGACGTTTCTTGCGTGACGTATAATCTAGTGGACGGGCGGGAGGCTTCTTTAACAGCGACAAAAGGCTTCTGATTCAACCAACGCGGTGGTTTGCTAGCGAACATTAAACTGAATCATTGAAGCTCTTTAGACCAATCTTGTGTATATTACTCTTCGTGTTTTAAACATAATTATGTTTACGTATCTACTAGTTCATTTAAACGTAATTTGCTTGTTAAATTAGAAAATGTGTTAAATTGATACTGCACTAGGCTAATCGCCCGGGGCATGAGGTCACTAAGCTCGACGGAGAAAGAAGCTCTGATGAAAGGAGAGGAAGAAGCTTTCAGAATGAAAAAGGAGGAAGAGGAGGCTATCGCATTGAAAGAAGAGAATGGATTGAAAGAAGAGGAAGAACCGTTTGGAGTGAAAGAGGAAGAGGAGGCTATCCCAATAAAGGAGAAGGAGGAAGACGTTTTGGGAGTGAAAGAGGAGGAGACTGAAGATCTGATTACCACCAGTGAGTACTGTCTTAAAAACGGACACAAACTATGCAGTTGTTGAACTAATGTGGGGATTTTAAGGGGCATTCTACTGAAGTTCTACACTTGAATATGTTGTTCAGTACTGTATAAGTTGTTAGTTTCAATCTGCCATTGATACATATATTTTTGGGACTTTTCAATTAGATGTATTGAATTCTCCATGTGGTCTATATTAAAGTTCCCCTCATCTAATATAACAGGCTTTAAAAATTCAATATTGGTGCATATTTTCTACTTAAAATATCAAAGGGACGCAAAAGGTACCCATTTCGAGGAAATGACCCTTTACATTTACATCACAAACATTATTTTACAAAATCATGATGAACGTGGTCATTTTAGGCCCTTTTTAGACATTCATGCCTCTTGTAAGACTCTGTGATTGTAATAGAAGATCATAAGTTGACTGTCTGTCTGATGTTGTCATTCACACAGGAGAGAGACATGACTATTGTGGATCCTCTGGGGAGCCTCAACAACATCCTGATGCTGATGAGTCAGAGAAGAGTCTCTCCAGATCAGAACACCAGATGGTACAGCATGGTCTGGTCTAGCATACAGCTTGCTCTATCGGGGTCTGGGCTGGGTTTCTGTAAAGCACTTTATGACAACAGTGGCATCAGCATCCATAATGATATGTGTCTGTGTCCCCTCTTTATGGTTACCAGGACAACGCTAGTCCTTCCTCTCTCCCGGAGTCCCTGTGTCGTGCCTCTCCCGGTAGCACCTTACTGCTGGGTATGAAGAGGTTGTCTGTGCTGCTGGTGGACTGCAGGAAAACAACGGGGCTGAGTGGAACTGTGAGAGGAGGAGAAGAGAAGAAAGGATCAGATTTGACACATCAAAGTAAGTGCTGTAGTTTAGTTTGAACAAATACAATAGATCTGCCCACTGGTATCTGTTACCAGGACAACCAGCAGAGTTCTGTTAGTTGACAGGAAGATAGACTGGTATCTGTTACCAGGACAACCAGCAGAGTTCTGTTAATTGACAGGAAGATAGACTGGTATCTGTTACCAGGACAACCAGCAGAGTTTTGTTAGTTGACAGGTAGATAGACTGGTGGATATGGATGTTATGAATATCATAACACTGAAAAAGGATTCTGCCAATGAAAAGAGAGAAACCAATAGACCATATAAAACCTTGATGAAAGTTAGATTTAGAGCAAAAGTTTCAAAATGATCCGATGTTTTACAAAAACGTTTCCTAAAATCGTTATGGATGTTACATTGCCTGTCCCAGTCAACCCCCCCCCCCATCTTTACAAGACTCTAGAACAGGAAAACTAAACTCAAGACACTTCAACCGATTTAAGTTATACAAAAGGTACCAGTTGGATAGCTCCATCTGTGACGTTTCAAGCTAGCTGTGGAGTGAGCTGGTGGGCCTGGGTGGACATAGGCCCACCCACTGGGGAGCCAGGCCCATTAGTTTTTCCCCACAAAAGAGCTTTATTACAGAGAGAAATACTCCTCAGTTTCATCATCTGTCCGGGTGGTAGGTCAGACAATGTGGAGGTCCTGGGCTGGCGTCGTTATACGTGGTCTGCGGTCGTGAGGCCAGTTGGATGTACTTCCAAATCCTCGAAAACAACGTTGGAGGCTTTTGACTGGTTCTGTACATTAAATTCCCTGGCAACAGCTCCAGTGGACATTCCTGCAGTCAGCATGCCAATTGCCCGCTCCCTCTGAGACATCTGTGGCATCGTGTTGTGTGACAACTGCACATTTTAGTGGCCTTTTATTGTCCCCAGCACAAGGTGCACCTGTGTAATGATAATGCTGTTTAATCAGATTCTTGATATGCCACAACTGTCAGGTGGATGGATTATTTTGGCAAAGAATAAATGTTCACTAACAGGGACAGAAACAACATTGTGCACAAAATTCTGCAATCTTTTATTTCAGCTCATGAAACATGGGACCAACACTTTACATGTTGCGTTTATATTTTTGTTCAGTATAATATCAGTATAGTTACTATCAGTTTTAGAAACATATGATGATGTCATATGGAATTCATGACATGTGAATGAACAAGCCTTTTCATATTTTGTAATATGGCTATATAGACATGGTTACTATCAGTTTTAGGAACATCTACCCAAAATATTTCACCTTATTTTTTGTTTTAGGAACATATGTTGTCATGGTGAATTCATGAGGATGAACAGGCCTTTTCAGACTTTTATAATATGGCTATATATATACACTTAATATATATAGGTACTATCAGTTTTAGGAACATGTACCCAAAATGTCATGACATTAGTGATAGACAAAATGTTGAAAATTTGTGAACGTCACAAAAAAATGAACCCTTTCGACAACGGGGAGATGTTACTGATGTGCTTTTGTGTCTGTTTTCGACGTAAAAACAGGTTTTAGGGAAGTGTGTAGGTCACATTCTGTATCATACAACTATGAAAGTTATATATTTAGAACCACCTGCTCGATTGAAATCCAGCGATGTCTGTGTTTTGAGTGTCGTAGAACTGTTTAGTGTTCTGACTTATAAAACAGAATTACGATTGTTAAAGCTGGCCTCAGATTATTGAACATAATGAATAAAATAGGTCATGTAAACATATCAGTAATTACCAGTAAGCTTTACAAGATCATTTGTTATAAAATCACACCAAGATTGTTAAAACTGGTAACAGGTTGTTGAGGGATCTGATTTAAACCTCCTAGCAAGAGTTGTGGAGGTTTCATTCAGGTCTGTATTTAAATAAACACTGTCTTTGGCAGGAGATAGACCAGACTCAGAGGAACCAGAGACGTCCAAACCGGCAAAACAACACGACTGCTCCCGCTGTGGAAAGAGTTTTACAGAGTTAGGCAACATGAAAAGGCATGAAAGGACACACACAGGTGAGAAGCCTCATCAATGCTCTCACTGTGGAAAGACTTTTACCGAGTTATGGAGCCTGAAAACACATGAGAGAATACACACAGGGGAGAAGCTGTACTACTGTTCCCAGTGTGGAAAGAGTTTTACCCGGTCAGGGCACATGAAAGAACATAAGAGAACACACACAGGGGAGAAGCCTTACCTCTGTTCCCAGTGTGGAAAGAGTTTTACCTACTTATGTAACCTGAAAACACATGAGCGATTACACACAGGGGAAAAGCCTTACCACTGCTCCCAGTGTGGAAAGAATTTTACCCGGTCAGGGCACATGAAAGAACATAAGAGAATGCACACATTGGAGAAGCCTTACCTCTGTTCCCAATGTGGAAAGAGTTTTACCCACTTATGTAACCTGAAAACACATGAGAGGTTACACACCGGGGAGAAGCCTTATGAATGCTCTCCGTGTGGATTGAATTTTACCACGTTAGGGTACCTGAAATCACATGAGCGAACACACAAAAGAGAGAAGCCTTTCCACTGCTCACAGTGCAGAGAGATTTTCACCCAGTTAGGGAGCCTGAAAAGGCATGAAAGGACACACACAATTGAGAAGCCTCATCATTGCTCTCACTGTGGAAAGACTTTTACCCAGTTAGGGAGCCTGAAAAGACATAAGAGAATACACACAGGGGAAAAGCCTCATCACTGCACTCACTGTGGGAAGACTTTTACCCAGTTAGGGGGCCTGAAAACACATGAGCGAATACACACAGGGGAGAAGCCTTACTGCTGCTCCCAGTGTGGAAAGAGTTTTGCCCGGTCAGGGCACATGAAAGAACATAAGAGAACACACACAGGGGAGAAGCCTTATTGCTGCTTCCAGTGTGGAAAGAGTTTTACCTACTTATGTAACCTGAAAACACATGAGAGAATACACACAGGGGAGAAGCCTTACCACTGCTCCCAGTGTGGAAAGGGTTTTAACCAGTTAGGGGTCCTGAAACGACATGAGAGAAAACACACAGGAGATAAGAATGTAGGATGTTGAACTGTAGAACATTGGATGGATATAGGACAGATGCTGGCTGAACAGTAGGATATAGGACAGATATAGGCCTCTGAACAGTGTGTTTTCCGTACTGCATGTATTATAGTGGATTGTGTTTGTGGATTTGTATGCTGACTTCACAAAATGAATTTTCATTTAAATGGGCTAAGTATATTGTATATCGTACAATAAAATCCAGTTAGAGCAGGGTTTCCCAACTCAGTAACTCAGATCAGCTTTAACTTCTTGAGCCTATGAGCCATTTCAACTTTGTAAAATATCGTTCTCAAATTAAACTGCCTCGTACTCAATTCTTGCTCGTACAATATGCATATTATTATTACTATTGGATAGAAAACACTCTCTAGTTTCTAAAACCGTTTGAATTATTTCTCTGAGTGAAACAGAACTCATTCTGCAGCACATTTCCTGTCAGGGAGTGAGATTTCAGAAATCGAGGTCCCTGTTCTGAGGTCAGTTTATAAGTCCCCATGTAAGCCATCGGGCTACATGCACTGCATACGTCTTCCTCTAGATGTCAGTAAGCGGGGAGAATTTGAATGGAGTGGATTGCGCAATCTGGGACCTTATATAAGACCGTGGAACGGAAGGACCGTCCTTTTCAACGGTGCGCCTGACGCATGAAGACATCACAATGGCTTCCTGCAAACGCTTTCGTTTTAGTAGTTCTATATCTCCGGTCATGTTTTTATTCGTTATAGGTGTTAAAGACATCATAAGGTAGTTAATTTAAACCGACTTAGCAGTTTATTGCGATTTTCTGGGATTTCTTTGCCATGCGCTTTCACGAGTTGGACACCTCTCCAGTTGGCGGCTAACATTAGCGGCTATTTCGACCGGACAAGAGGACATCTTTCAACCCAAAGACGATTGTTCTGGAGAAAGGACACCTTGCCCAAGATTCTGATGGAAGCTCAGCTAATAGTAAGCAGTCTTTATGCTGATAATTCATTGTTCTGTTGAAAAAAGTCAAATGCATAAGACGCCATTACTTGCAGTGTAGCCTTGCTTTATCGCACCCTGTATTGCGCAGTAACGTTAATTTTAAAAATGTAATTCAGCGATTGCATTAAGAACTAATTTGTCTTTTAATTGCTGTCCAACCTGTATTTTTTTAGTCAAGTTTATGAAAATTTTTCGATAAGAATAGGTGCCTTTCCAAGATGGCGCCGGACAGATTGCTTGAGTATTTGGACACTATTTTCATTGTATAAGCACGATTTGTGCCGCTAAATATGCACATTTTCGAACAAACTCTATATGCATTGTGTAATATGATGTTACAGGACGGTCGTCTGAAGAATTCTGAGAAGGTTAGTGAAAAAATTAATATATTTTGGTGGTTTATACGTTATCGCTCTTTTTGCCTTGAATCAATGCTGGGGTGATGTTTGCACATGTGGTAAGCTAATATAACGCTATATTGTGTTTTCGCTGTAAAACACTTAGAAAATCTGAAATATTGGCTGGATTCACAAGATCTGTGTCTTTCAATTGCTGTACGCTGTGTATTTTTAAGAAATGTTTTATGATTAGTAATTAGGTAATACACGTTGCTCTCTGTAGTTATTCTAGTCGCTTTGGTGAGATTTGTGATGGTGGCTGCAATGGTAAACTATGATTTTATACCTGAAATATGCACATTTTTCTAACAAAACATATGCTATACAATAAATATGTTATCAGACTGTCATCTGATGAAGTTGTTTCTTGGTTAGTGGCTATTTATATTTTTATTTGGTCGAATTTGTGATAGCTACTGATGGAGTAAAAAACTGTTGGGGTAAAAAAAGTGGTGTCTTTTGCTAACGTGGTTAGCTAATAGATTTACATATTGTGTCTTCCCTGTAAAACATTTAAAAATCAGAAATGATGTCTGGATTCACAAGATGTGTATCTTTCATCTGGTGTCTTGGACTTGTGATTTAATGATATTTAGATGCTAGTATTTACTTGTGACGCTATGCTAGGCTATGCTAGTAGCTTTTCTACTGATGGGGGTGCTCCCGGATCCGGGTTTGGGAGGTGTTAGAGGTTAATATCGAACATAGATTGTAGATTCCATCAATGTAATTGTCTGCATCATTTCCAATTGTCTGCATCATTTCCAATTGTCTGCATCATTTCCAATTGTCTGCATCATTTCCAATTGTCTGCATCATTTCCAATTGTCTGCATCATTTCCAATTGTCTGCATCATTTCAATTTTGTAAATGAACAAAAATATAAACACAAAATGCATTAATTTCTAAGATTTGACTGATTTGCAGAAAACAATGTAAATAAATTCTTTAGGGCATAATCTATGGTTTTCACATGACTGGGAATAATGCTATGCATCTGTTGGTCAACGATACCTTAAGAAAAAGGTAGGGGTATGGATCAGAAAACCAGTCAGTATTTGATGTGACCACCATTTGCCTAGAGTTGATCAGGCTTTTGATTGTGGCCTGTGGAAGGTTGTCCCACTCCTCTTCAATGGCTGTGCAAAGTTGCTGCATATTAGCGGGAACTGGAACATGCTGTCGTACACGTCGATCCAGAGCATCCCAAACATGCTCAATGGGTGACATGTCTGGTGAGTATGCAGGCCATGGAAGAACTGAGACATTTTCAGCTTCCAGGAATTGTGTACAGATCATTGCGACATGGGGCTGTGCATTATCATGCTGAAATATGAGGTGATGGCGGCAGATGAATGGCACGACAATGGGCCTCAGGATCTCGTCACAGTATCTCTCTGCGTTCAAATTGCCAACGATCAGATCCAATTGTGTTCGTTGTCCGTAGCTTATACCTTAACCCCACCACCACCATGGGACACTCTGTTCACAACGTTGACATCAGCAAACCGCTCGCTCACACAACACCATACATGTGAGGCCAGTTGGACGTACTAACAAATTCTCTAAAACAACGTAGCTTATGGTAGAGAAATTAACATTAAATTCTCTGGCAACAGCTCTGGTGGACATTCATGTAGTCAGCATGCCAATTGCACATATAGGTACTATCAGTTTTAGGAACATGTACCCAAAATGTCATGACATTAGTGATAGACAAAATGTTGAAAATTTGTGAACGTCACAAAAAAATTAACCCTTTCGACAACGGGGAGATGTTACTGATGTGCTTTTGTGTCTGTTTTCGACGTAAAAACAGACATATATATGTCTCACTTTGAGACATCTGTGTCATTGTGTGACAAAACTGCACATTTTAGTGGCCTTTTATTGTCCCCAGCACAAGGTGCACCTGTGTAATGATCACGTGATAAAATAATGTATATGTTGAAAGATAATGATAAAATAATTCCACTCTGAAACCTTATAACTGTGTGAAATTGATTAGAATCAATAAGTTAGAATTTGATGATGTGTGTAGTTTGTCAGAATTAGGTTAAGCAATGTATCTGTGTAGTGTAAAAACACAGACTGTCTGAGCAAGAAGTAGCTTAGGATTTGAACTTGTGTGTGTGGGTGCCTAGGAAAATGCCGAAGAACAATTAAACCTGTGTTTGAACCGACCTGGCTAGGCCTCTGAGGAACCTATGAGAGTACAGGAAGTACCTCTCAAGGTTTCCCTAATCTCGGGGAATGGAACTGTCGGCTGGGCAGTGATACACAGTGGTGAGAACTATAGAGATAAAACTCACCTACTGTTTGTGTGGAAGTATGTGTGTAAGATACCTACTGTTTGTGTGTATGTATGTGTGTAGGATACCTACTGTTTGTGAGGAAGTATGTGTGTAGGATACCTACTGTTCGTGTGGAAGTATGTGTGTAGGATACCTACTGTTTGTGTGGCAGTATGTGTGTAGGATACCTACTGTTTGTGTGGCAGTATGTGTGTAGGATACCTACTGTTTGTGAGGAAGTATGTGTGTAGGATACCTACTGTTTGTGTGGAAGTATGTGTGTAGGATACCTACTGTTTGTGTGGAAGTATGTGTGTAGGATACCTACTGTTTGTGTGGAAGTATGTGTGTAGGATACCTACTGTTTGTGTGGAAGTATGTGTGTAGGATACCTACTGTTTGTGTGGAAGTATGTGTGTAGGATACCTACTGTTTGTGTGGAAGGAAGTATGTGTGTAGGATACCTACTGTTTGTGTGGAAGTATGTGTGTAGGATACCTACTGTTTGTGTGGAAGTATGTGTGTAGGATACCTACTGTTTGTGAGGAAGTATGTGTGTAGGATACCTACTGTTTGTGAGGAAGTATGTGTGTAGGATACCTACTGTTGGTGTGGCAGTATATGTGTAGGATACCTACTGTTTGTGTGGAAGTATGTGTGTAGGATACCTACTGTTTGTGTAACAGGGATGTAAACAAATTTGAGCTAAATAATATTTTTTGTGCTTTATGGAATATTTCTGGGATCTTGTATTTCAGCTCATGAAACATGGGACCAACGCTTTACATGTTGCATTTATATTTTTGTTTTAGTGTACATACAGTGCATTCTGAAAGTATTCAGACCCCTAGACATTTCCAGTTTGTTACGTTACAGCCTAATTCTAAAATTGGGGAAAAAATCAGTCTGATCAATCTACACACAATATCCAATAATGACAAAGCACTCATTCAAGGGTTTTTCTTTATTTTTACTATTTTCTATATTGTAGAATAATAGTGAAGACATCACAACTATGAAAATAGACATATGGAATCATGTAGTAACCCAAAAATATATTTTAGATTCTTCAAAGTAGCCACCCTTTGCCTTGATGACAGCTTTGCACACTCTTGGCGTTCTCTCAACCATCTTCACCTGGAATGCTTTTCCAACAGTCTTGAAGGAGTTCCCATATGCTGAGCACTTGTTGGCTGCTTTTCCTTCACTCTGCGGTCCGACTCATCCCAAACCATCTCAATTTGGTTGAAGTCAGGGGATTGTGGAGGCCAAGTCATCTGATGCAGTACTCCATCACTCTCCTTCTTGGTATAATAGCCCTTACGTGACACTTGGCATTCAGGCCAAAGAGTTCAGTCTTGGTTTCACTGGACCAGAGAATCTTGTTTCTCATGGTCTGATAGTCTTTAGATGCCTTTTGGCAAACTCCAAGCTGGCTGTCATGTGCTTTTTACTGAGGAGTGGCTTCCGTCTGGCCACTCTACCATAAAGGCCTGATTGGTGGAGTGCTGCAGAGATGGTTGTCCTCCTGGAAGGTTCTCCCATCTCCACAGAGGAACTCTAGAGCTCTGTCAGAGTGACCATTGGGTTATTGGTCACCTCCCTGACCAAGGCCATTCTCCCCCTATTTCTCAGTCTGGCCAGGCGGCCAGCTCTAGGAAGTCTTGGTGGTTCCAAACTTCTCCATTTAAGAATGATGGAGGACACTGTGTTCTTTGGGACCTTCAATGCTGCGGGAATGTTTTGGTCCACTTCCCCAGATCTGTGACGTGACACAATCCTGTCTCGAAAGGAATATATCACATCAAATATAGGCTACTTAAAGTTCATGAGAGAACACACATACTGCTTCTACACTTGTCTAATTTTTTTACATAACTTGAATTGTGCTTTTGGTCATTAAGCCTCGTTGTTGTTATTTTGTGTTACTTTTTTTCCTTTAGTTAGGAAATATTTTCTTAACTCTTATTTTTCTTAAAACTACATTGTTGGTTAAGGTCTTGTAAGTAAGCATTTAACAGTAAGGTCTACACCTGTTGTATTCATGTGACAAATAACATTTGATTTTAACTAAATATGGAGTATGTCAGTTTCAATGTTTCTTTGATTAAATTAGATGTTTCAAACTCAGGCTGTGTGTGTGTTTATCTCCATCATTCCTTGATCATTCCTTGTGGTCGTGTAGCTCAGTTGGTAAAGTATAGTGCTTGTAAAACCAGGGTTGTGGGTTTGATTCCTGGGACCATCCATATGTAAAGTGTTTGCACACATGACTGCAAATCGCTTTGGATAAAAGTGTCTGCTAAATGGCAGATATACACGTTCCTAATATGGAGTTGCACCTTCCCCTTTTTCCCTCAGAACAGACTCAATTCATTGAGTTATGGACTCTTCAAGGTGTCGAAAGCGTTCCACAGGGATGCTGGCCCATGTTGACTCCAATGCTTCCCACAATTGTGTCAAGTTGGCTGGGTGTTCATTGGGTGCAGTGGAGGCTCCTCAGAGGAGGAAGGGGAGGACCATCCTCCTCAGTGATTTTCATAAAAATAAAAATGGTAAAATATTTAAAAAGTTATCGATTTTTAGATGTAATTATATTTAGTATACTTTTACAACCAAATAATAATTGATTAAAACATACTACTTTGCATCCTCCTTTGGGTACATTGAATTCAATACAAAACCTAGGAGGCTCGTGGTTCTCAAGCCCTTCCATAGACTTACACAGTAATTATGACAACTTCCAGAGGACGTCCTCGAACCTATCAGAGCTCTTGCAGCATGAACTGACATGTTGTCCATCCAATGAAAGGATCAGAGAATGAATCTAGTACTGAAAGCATAAGCTACAGCTAGCTAGCACTGCAGTGCATAACATGTGGTGAGTAGTTGACTCAAAGAGAGAAAAAGACAATAGTTGAACAGTTTTGAACAAATTATTTTATTCCAAAACGAAGGAGAAGTGAGAGAGATTTCGTCACTTATTTTCCACTTTCAGATTCACTTACATAGCTAGCAAATGCAGCTAGCTAGTTTAGCCTACTCAAACACCCGGCTCAAACAAAGGGATGCTATGTTAGCTAGCTGGCTATGACTTTCCAACACAACACTGGAATTCTTCCAAGTCAAGGTAAGCTTTTGGTTTTACTTATTTATTGCCACCGGGGCCCGCCAATGTAAATGCTAAACTACTTACTGACTGTACACTGTAACATTACTGCATGATTGTAGCAGGTTTACTAACGCGTTAGTTCTATTAGCTGTGTTGACTATGATGTTATGTTAGCTAATATGGTGACAACGATGTAGGCTGTGTGTAGCAGTTATGATATGGTTTGGCTTGGAAGGGTTTTTTCTCCTGGTCACATACAGCTGATCTGTTGTGCAGTGAAGTACAGAAACAAAGGGAGAAGGTGATAAAGAGGTGAGCGCATAGATGTGAGAAGAAATACAACGTGGCTGTAATGAAAGTGAAAAGAAATACAACGTGGCTGTAATGAAAGTGAACTGTGTTTATGCCTGATCAGGGTTGTATTCATTCCACCGATTCTGTTGACAAACGTTACATAAACGGAACAAAACGGTAATAAACATACCTGAATTTGTCCAATAGAATCTCTATGTCAGCTAGATGCAGGCGAGAGTGTGCAAGGCGATATTGAATGTGTCACTGTCTGTCCATGTGTCACTGTCTGTCACCTCAAATGTTTCTCTTGACCTGTGTGCACCTACATTGTAAACTTTCATTCATAGGCAGGTTGTAGCAACCTCATGATAGGTATAGGGGAAATGTTAGTATCGTGTAGTAGCCTAAACCTATCGCTGTTACATTGAACAGGGTGAATGGAATATGAATGACAGTCATCCAATATGCTGTAATAGAAATAAGGCCATGCTCATGAAAAAACCAATCGTCCTGCCTCATCTTAAATGGCACTGACCACCTCTGTTTGGGTGGTGGACCATTCTTGGCACACATGGGAAACTGTTGAGCTGAAAAACCCAGCAGCGTTGCAGTTCTTGACACAAACCGGCGCTTGGCACCTACTACCATACCCCTTTCAAAGACACTTAACTATTTTGTCTTCCCAACTCACCATATGAATGATACACATACACAATCCATGCCTCAATTGTCTCAAGGCTTAAAAATCCTTATTTAACCTGACTCTCCCACCTTCATCTACACGGATTGAAGTGGATTTAACTAGTGACATCAGTAAGGGATCATAGCTTTAGCCTGGATTCACCTGGTCAGTCTATGTCATGGAAGGAGCAGGTGTTCTTAATGTTTTGTATACTCAGTGTTTAGCACTACAGATATTCAAGTGCTATTTGCATGTGATGCATTTGCTCTGTTGTTTACAGGATGATTTGTATCTTATAGAGCGTGGCTTTAAGGGAATGGTAAGGTCACATGTAGATAAAAACGAATGTGAAAAATGAACAGAGAAAATGTGTATTAACAACACACTACCTATTCATATAAGTATTTATTAACCATCTACATATTCATATTACGTTTCTACGTCTGTGTACAGGAACGTATTATTTGTAAGACGTAAGAGAAAATATATCAGTTTATTGTTAAATTATTATGACGTTCTTTCCAATACAGAAAGTGTAGTAACTGTTGTTTCCAAACTGCGTTACCCACTCCAGCCAGCAGATGGCGCATTGCGTCTTTCAGGTGATGTTTCTTGCGTGACGTATAATGGACTGGACGGGACGCTTCTTCAGGAACAACAACACGGCTACTCTTTCAACCGCCTCGGTAGCTTGCTAGCCAACATAAAACTGAAAGATTGACGCTTTAGACCACGTTTATGCACATTAGCCCTTTTTCAGTGGTTTAAACACAGTTCTGTTGACGTATCTTCTTGTTAACTTTAACCTAATTTGCTTGTTCAATTTGCAAATTTGTCAAAGATTGGTACTGAGCCTAGCACTAGGCTAGTCGCTAATGCTAACTAGCTAGTTAACTAGCTAACATCCCTGACCATGAGCTCACTCAGCAACTCGTCCCTTGCTAAAGAAGAATATGTCTACTGGACGGAGAAAGAATCTCTGGGGTTGAACATTGTCGTGAAAGAAGAAGAGGAGGGTATTACAATGAAAGGAGAGAGAGAAGCTTTCATAATTAAAAAGGAGGAAGAGGAGGCTGTTATACTGAAAGAAGAGAAAGAACATTTTGGAGAGGAAGAGGGGATAGAGGCTGTCGCAGTGGAAAAGGAGGAGGTAGAAGCTTTCAGAATGAAAAAGGAGGAAGAGGAAGATATCACATTGAAAGAAGAGGAGGAAGATGTTAAAGTGAAAAAAGATAAAGAACCTTTAGGAGTGGGAGAGGATGCTATCTCAATAAAGGTGAAGGAGGAAGTCGTTTTGGGAGTGAAAGAGGAGACAGAAGATCAGATTAACACCAGTGAGTACTTTCTTAAAAACAGAGTCATACACTATGCCGTTGTTGAACTAATGTGGGGATTTTTAAGGGGCATTCTACTGACGTTCTACACTTGAATATGTTGTTCAGTACTGTAGGAATTGTTAAAGTTTGAATTTGCCATTGGTACATATATTGTGGGGTCTTTTATATTAGGTTTATTGAATTCTCCATGTGGTTTACATTAAAGTGCACCTCATCTAATATAACAGGCTTTTAAAATTCAATATTGGTGCATAATTTACACTAATTTACACTTAAAATATCAAAGATAAAGGGAACGCAAAAGTCACCCAATTTGTGAAACTACCCTTTTAAACAACACAAACAATATTTTACAAAATCATGATGAAAGTGGCTATTTTAGGCCCTTTTTAGACATTTTCATGCCTTTTGTAAGACTGTGATCGCAATAGAAGTTCATAAGTTTACCATCTGTTTGATGTTCTCATTCACACAGGAGAGAGACACGACTATCATGGATCCTCTGGGGAACCTCAACAACATCCTGATGCTGACGAGGCAGAGAAGTGTCTCTCCAGATCAGAACACCAGATGGTACAGCTTGGTCTGGTCTAGCATACAGCTTGCTCTATTGGGGTCTGGGCTGGGTTTCTGTAAAGCACTTCATGACAACAGTGACATCAGCATCCATAATGATATGTGTCTGTGTCCCCTCTTTATGGTTACCAGGACAACGCTAGCCCTTCCTCCCTCCCGGAGTCCCCGTGTCATGCCTCTCCCGGTAGCACCTTACTGCTGGATATGAAGAGGTTGTCTGTGCTGCTGGTGGACTGCAGGAAAACAACGGGG
The DNA here is from genome assembly GCF_016432855.1 of Salvelinus namaycush. NCBI lineage: Eukaryota > Metazoa > Chordata > Actinopteri > Salmoniformes > Salmonidae > Salvelinus > Salvelinus namaycush. The sequence continues at coordinate 47,046 of NW_024057689.1, read as the reverse complement.
CTGAGTGGAACTGTGAGAGGAGGAGAAGAGAAGAAAGGATCAGATTTGACTCATCAAAGTAAGTGCTGTAGTTCAGTTTGAACAAATAAAATAGATCTGCCCACTGGTATCTGTTACCAGGACAACCAGCAGAGTTCTGTTAGTTCTGGGATCGAACCCGGGTCTGGAGTGACACCTAAAGCACTGCGATGCAGTGCCTTAGACCACTGTGCCACTCGGGTGGCAGCTCCTTTGTTTGGCTGACGTTGAGGGACAGATTGTTTAGCACGTTGTCCTCCACGGCATCTGAGTCTTTATGCTCGAAGTGGGAGAAAATGTATTTTCGCTCATCCGGTAGGGTAGCGTTGGTGTCTGCGACATGACTAGTTGTTTTAGTGGTTTTTTAAATTCTGTGACCGTTAGAAACATATTATGCCTCGTGACTAAATAAGTCTTCAACATTTCTATGACTAGTACCACATGGACAGACTGACTAGTACCACATGGACAGACTGACTAGTACCACATGGACAGACTGACTAGTACCACATGGACAGACTGACTAGTACCACATGGACAGACTGACTAGTACCACATGGACAGACTGACTAGTACCACATGGACAGACTGACTAGTACCACATGGACAGACTGACTAGTACCACATGGACAGACTGACTAGTACCACATGGACAGACTGACTACTACCACATGGACAGACTGACTAGTACCACATGGACAGACTGACTAGTACCACATGGACAGACTGACTAGTACCACATGGACAGACTGACTACTACCACAGACTGACTACTACCACATGGACAGACTGACTACTACCACATGGACAGACTGACTACTACCACATGGACAGACTGACTAGTACCACATGGACAGACTGACTAGTACCACATGGACAGACTGACTAGTACCACATGGACAGACTGACTAGTACCACATGGACAGACTGACTAGTACCACATGGACAGACTGACTAGTACCACATGGACAGACTGACTAGTACCACATGGACAGACTGACTAGTACAACATGGACAGACTGACTAGTACCAACCACATGGACAGACTGACTAGTACCAACCACATGGACAGACTGACTAGTACCACATGGACAGACTGACTACTACCACAGACTGACTACTACCACAGACTGACTACTACCACATGGACAGACTGACTAGTACCACATGGACAGACTCACTACTACCACATGGACAGACTGACTAGTACCACATGGACAGACTCACTAGTACCACATGGACAGACTGACTAGTACCACATGGACAGACTGACTAGTACCACATGGACAGACTGACTAGTACCACATGGACAGACTGACTAGTACCACATGGACAGACTGACTAGTACCACATGGACAGACTGACTAGTACCACATGGACAGACTGACTAGTACCACATGGACAGACTGACTAGTACCACATGGACAGACTGACTAGTACCACATGGACAGACTGACTAGTACCACATGGACAGACTGACTACTACCACAGACTGACTAGTACCACATGGACAGACTGACTAGTACCACATGGACAGACTGACTACTACCACAGACTGACTACTACCACAGACTGACTACTACCACGTGGACAGACTGACTACTACCATGTGGACAGACTGACTACTACCACATGGACAGACTGACTACTACCACGTGGACAGACTGACTACTACCACATGGACAGACTGACTAGTACCACATGGACAGACTGACTAGTACCACATGGACAGACTGACTACTACCACAGACTGACTAGTACCACATGGACAGACTGACTAGTACCACATGGACAGACTGACTACTACCACAGACTGACTACTACCACAGACTGACTACTACCACGTGGACAGACTGACTACTACCATGTGGACAGACTGACTACTACCACATGGACAGACTGACTACTACCACGTGGACAGACTGACTAGTACCACATGGACAGACTGACTACTACCACATGGACAGACTGACTACTACCACATGGACAGACTGACTACTACCACGTGGACAGACTGACTAGTACCACATGGACAGACTGACTAGTACCACATGGACAGACTGACTAGTACCACATGGACAGACTGACTAGTACCACATGGACAGACTGACTAGTACCACATGGACAGACTGACTAGTACCACATGGACAGACTGACTAGTACCACATGGACAGACTGACTAGTACCACATGGACAGACTGACTAGTACCACATGGACAGACTGACTAGTACCACATGGACAGACTGACTAGTACCACAGACTGACTAGTACCACATGGACAGACTGACTAGTACCACAGACTGACTAGTACCACATGGACAGACTGACTACTACCACAGACTGACTAGTACCACATGGACAGACTGACTAGTACCACATGGACAGACTGACTAGTACCACATGGACAGACTGACTAGTACCACATGGACAGACTGACTAGTACCACATGGACAGACTGACTAGTACCACATGGACAGACTGACTAGTACCACATGGACAGACTGACTAGTACCAACCACATGGACAGACTGACTAGTACCAACCACATGGACAGACTGACTAGTACCTACCACATGGACAGACTGACTAGTACCACATGGACAGACTGACTAGTACCACATGGACAGACTGACTAGTACCACATGGACAGACTGACTACTACCACAGACTGACTAGTACCACATGGACAGACTGACTAGTACCACATGGACAGACTGACTAGTACCACATGGACAGACTGACTAGTACCACATGGACAGACTGACTAGTACCACATGGACAGACTGACTAGTACCAACCACATGGACAGACTGACTAGTACCAACCACATGGACAGACTGACTAGTACCAACCACATGGACAGACTGACTAGTACCACATGGACAGACTGACTAGTACCACATGGACAGACTGACTAGTACCACATGGACAGACTGACTAGTACCACATGGACAGACTGACTAGTACCACATGGACAGACTGACTAGTACCACATGGACAGACTGACTAGTACCACATGGACAGACTGACTAGTACCACATGGACAGACTGACTACTACCACATGGACAGACTGACTACTACCACATGGACAGACTGACTACTACCACATGGACAGACTGACTAGTACCACATGGACAGACTGACTAGTACCACATGGACAGACTGACTAGTACCACATGGACAGACTGACTAGTACCACATGGACAGACTGACTAGTACCACATGGACAGACTGACTAGTACCACATGGACAGACTGACTAGTACCACATGGACAGACTGACTAGTACCACATGGACAGACTGACTAGTACCACATGGACAGACTGACTAGTACCACATGGACAGACTGACTACTACCACAGACTGACTACTATCACGTGGACAGACTGACTAGTACCACATGGACAGACTGACTAGTACCACATGGACAGACTGACTAGTACCAACCACATGGACAGACTGACTAGTACCAACCACATGGACAGACTGACTAGTACCAACCACATGGACAGACTGACTAGTACCTACCACATGGACAGACTGACTAGTACCACATGGACAGACTGACTAGTACCACATGGACAGACTGACTAGTACCACATGGACAGACTGACTAGTACCACATGGACAGACTGACTAGTACCACATGGACAGACTGACTAGTACCACATGGACAGACTGACTAGTACCACATGGACAGACTGACTAGTACCACATGGACAGACTGACTAGTACCACATGGACAGACTGACTAGTACCAACCACATGGACAGACTGACTAGTACCAACCACATGGACAGACTGACTAGTACCACATGGACAGACTGACTAGTACCACATGGACAGACTGACTAGTACCACATGGACAGACTGACTAGTACCACATGGACAGACTGACTAGTACCACATGGACAGACTGACTAGTACCACATGGACAGACTGACTAGTACCACATGGACAGACTGACTAGTACCACATGGACAGACTGACTACTACCACATGGACAGACTGACTAGTACCACATGGACAGACTGACTAGTACCACATGGACAGACTGACTAGTACCACATGGACAGACTGACTAGTACCACATGGACAGACTGACTAGTACCACATGGACAGACTGACTAGTACCACATGGACAGACTGACTAGTACCACATGGACAGACTGACTAGTACCACATGGACAGACTGACTACTACCACAGACTGACTACTATCACGTGGACAGACTGACTAGTTCCACATGGACAGACTGACTAGTACCACATGGACAGACTGACTAGTACCACATGGACAGACTGACTAGTACCACATGGACAGACTGACTAGTACCACATGGACAGACTGACTAGTACCACATGGACAGACTGACTAGTACCACATGGACAGACTGACTAGTACCACATGGACAGACTGACTACTACCACATGGACAGACTGACTAGTACCACATGGACAGACTGACTAGTACCACATGGACAGACTGACTAGTACCACATGGACAGACTGACTAGTACCACATGGACAGACTGACTAGTACCACATGGACAGACTGACTAGTACCACATGGACAGACTGACTACTACCACATGGACAGACTGACTACCACCACATGGACAGACTGACTAGTACCACATGGACAGACTGACTAGTACCACATGGACAGACTGACTAGTACCACATGGACAGACTGACTAGTACCACATGGACAGACTGACTAGTACCACATGGACAGACTGACTAGTACCACATGGACAGACTGACTACTACCACATGGACAGACTGACTACCACCACATGGACAGACTTCATTAGTGTGTTTGTGGGAGCATGCTGTTTATTTAGTCAGGCGATGCCCACATTATTCAGACATATTTTAGAATGTTAATTATGTGAACTTCATAATGCCATTTGGTAGGCAAATAATAAGAATAAACATTATTGTTAAAGTGGTAGGCTAATGCATATGTTTTTAGCATACATTTTGGGGAGAGTTTTTATCCTATAGGCTATTACAACAATTAAACTTAAAACGTCGGTCCTTGAAAATTACAATGAAGTGCTTGAAAAAGTCCGTAGGTCCTTGAATTTGACTTGCCAATGTCTATATGAATTCCTGAGACTTGCTCAGCCAGCAAATTAAAGATAAAATAATCTGCTATTTATATTATGCACGCATCATTAACTTTCCTGTCATATCGTCAGATCTTGTCCCCCCGGACAGTAAAGTTCAGTTGGCGCTGAACCCAGTCTGCCGCTGGTAAATGTACCTGATTGTTGAACCCTGTGTGTGCGGTGTAGGGTTTATATGTCTACCACTCCGTATAGCCGTTAGCGATGCTAATGTCTTCGGGTAGACGTATAGCCGTTAGCGATGCTAATGTCTTCGGGTAGACGTATAGCCGTTAGCGATGCTAATGTCTTCGGGTAGACGTATAGCCGTTAGCGATGCTAATGTCTTCGGGTAGACGTATAGCCGTTAGCGATGCTAATGTCTTCGGGTAGACGTATAGCCGTTAGCGATGCTAATGTCTTCGGGTAGACGTATAGCCGTTAGCGATGCTAATGTCTTCGGGTAGACGTATAGCCGTTAGCGATGCTAATGTCTTCGGGTAGACGTATAGCCGTTAGCGATGCTAATGTCTTCGGGTAGACGTATAGCCGTTAGCGATGCTAATGTCTTCGGGTAGACGTATAGCCGTTAGCGACGCTAATGTCTTCGGGTAGACGTATAGCCGTTAGCGATGCTAATGTCTTCGGGTAGACGTATAGCCGTTAGCGATGCTAATGTCTTCGGGTAGACGTATAGCCGTTAGCGATGCTAATGTCTTCGGGTAGACGTATAGCCGTTAGCGATGCTAATGTCTTCGGGTAGACGTATAGCCGTTAGCGATGCTAATGTCTTCGGGTAGACGTATAGCCGTTAGCGATGCTAATGTCTTCGGGGGGACGTATAGCCGTTAGCGATGCTAATGTCTTCGTGGGGACGTATAGCCGTTAGCGATGCTTATGTCTTCGGGTAGACGGAAAGACAATTAAAAAGTATCATATGCCTACCTGGCAGAATCGTGATTATTTGTATTGGCCATTTTGTTTTGAAAACTCCCCATCACAACTGCGCTATAGAAACACTGCTCGACAAACAAGGTTGTCTGGCTGGTGCCAACAAGGCTGTCTGGCTGGTGCCACTTGAATTAAAGGGTAACTACACACAAACATTCAGATTTTCCCAGATTTCCCCTCATGTGTTTTAAGCATTGTTGTGGAATTAGAACATTCATTTATGTTTTTCTGTTGAAAAGTGTGATTTTCAGAGAACCTGAAAAAAATGGGGGAAATCAGTCCTCGCGTTTTTGTTCTGTTGTCGTGGTTTCTCGTTTCTTTGCTGTTACAGTAAATACATCTAAATCAATGTAAGAACACAGGGGAATGCTAATTTAACAGATGGCTAGTCATTATTAGCCTGGTTCTATTATGGGACACAGGCCAGGTCATTATAAATTAGCACATTTAATTGAGGGAAAATGTGGTTGCTATCACTGTTGTCGTTGTCTCACCTAGCTACCTTAAGATGGATGCACTAACTGAGGGAAACTGTATTTACTATCACTGTTGTGGTTGTCTCACCAAGCTACCTTAAGATGGATGCACTAACTGAGGGAAACTGTATTTACTATCACTGTTGTGGTTGTCTCACCTAGCTACCTTAAGATGGATGCACTAACAAGTTGCTCTGGATAGTGACCATACTATTCCCTTAAAGCCACACAGTGTAAAATACATGGGTCATGTAAACAATGGAGCACATGCATCACATGCTAAGAGCACTTGACTGTAAGTCTCTCTGGATAAGAGCGTCTGCTAAATGACTAAAATGACAAATGTATGTGGAGATTTCATTCAGGTCTCCCTGTTTTAATCACTCTGTTTGTCTTTGGCAGAAGAGAGACCAGACTCAGAGGAACCAGAGACGTCTGAACCAGCGAGACGACATCACTGTTCACAGTGTGGGAAGAGTTATACCCGTTTATGGAGCCTGAAAAACCATAAGAGAACACATGCAGGGAAGAAGCCGTATCATTGCTCTCAGTGTGGAAAGAGTTTTACACGGTTAGGGAGCCTTGAAATACATAAGAGAATACACACAGGAGACAAGCCTTACCAATGCTTCCAGTGTGGAAAGAGATTTATCCAGTCAACACACCTGAACGAGCATAAGAGAATACACACAGGGGAAAAACCATTCCAATGCTCTCAGTGTGGAAGGACATTTTCACGATCAGGGGACCTCAAATCTCATGAGAGAATACACACAGGGGAAAAGCCTTATCACTGCTCCCATTGTAAAAGTAGTTTTAGCTGGTCAGGGCAACTGAACGAGCATGAGAGAACACACACATGGGTGAAGCCTTACCACTGCTCCCAGTGTGGAAAGAGTTTTACACGGTTGGGGTCCCTTAAATCACATAAGATATATACACACACACAGAAGACAAGCCCTATCACTACTCCCAGTGTGAAAATAAGTATTTGTCATTAGGGGACATGAAAAAGCATGAGAGAAAACACTGTAGAGAAGCCTTTCCACTGCTCTCTGTGTAGAATGGGATTTACCCAGTCATGGCATCTGAAAGCGCATAAGAGAATACACACGAGATAAGCCATTCCAATGCTTGCAGTGTGGAAAGAGTTATATCCGGTAAGGGAATTTAGAAACGCATGAGATGACACACATGAAATAACGAGAGAAAATGGCCAAATGTAGATTTCCGCCTAAATAGACATGCAAAAGTAACAGCTATTCATGTGTAATTACGTGATTCTGACATGCAAAAACTTGGTATATTTGGAAAGAAGACATCTGGGAGATAATGCTGGAAATTATCAGAAGATAGAAGTTACATAGTTCAGAATACACAAGATCAAGCACACACAAAATACACTTAAAAAATATATATATATTTTGGCCCCTGTGTTACTTCACCAGTTCTCCTACCATGTATTACTATTATGTGATTAGCCTAGTTGGTGTTGTAATGTTAATTCCCATGAGAGGAATTATGGTGTTTTTTTCCTATCATTGTAAATTGTGTATAGAGATTGAGCTGACATGTATTATTTAATGTATATTGTTTATTGGATTTACATTGAAATAATGCTCTCTTTCTTCCTGTTTCCCTCTGTACACAGACCACTTATATACTCTGGTTCATCATTAAAACTCCTACTGACAGACTGAGCTTCTGTGCCTGTTATCACTCTTTGACCGGGTGCTCAAAGCACATGGCTACTTAAAAACCTCTTAAGGATCAGACCTTTTTCTTCTTCAATTTTCGACCTAAAATGACATACCCAAATCTAACTGCCTGCAGCTCAGGCCCTGAAGTAAGGATATGCATTTTCTTGGTACCATTTGAAAGGAAACACTTTGAAGTTTGTGGAAATGTGAAAGGAATGTAGGAGAATATAACACAATAGATCTGGTAAAAGATAATGTAAAGAAAAAAAAAAACTTTTTTGTACCATCATCTTTGAAATGCAAGAGAAAGGCCATTCCAGCCCAGGTGGAATTTAGATATTGGCGACTAGATGGCAGCAGCGTATGTGCAAAGTGTTAGACTGATCCAATGAACCATTGCATTTCTGTAAAAAAAATTGTTTGAAGACTGCCAAAATGTGCTTCGTTTGTTTATTAATAACTTTTCATGTTCAAAACTGTGCACTCTCCTCAAACAATAGTATTCTTTCACTGTAATAGCTACTGTAAATTAGACGGTGCAGTTAGATTAAAAATAATAATAATAAAAAATAGTTCTTGTTACTTACAACCTCATGCTAATCGCATTAGCCTATGTTAAATCAACCGTCCCGCAGGGTACCCACCCATCCTGAAGTTAATATGTATTTGCGGTGATAGGGCGCCTGCAGCATTGATTGATTGGCGTTACACCATCAAGAGCAGTTTGAAGAAAGTGCGTCTGGGCCACTGACCTGTGGACAGAAATGTCTATACTTGCAAAAGGTAAGCTATTCATGCCTTATATTGTTTTACCTATATAACAGCTATCTGAGCAGCTAACCGATCACTGCAGCTGTACACAGTCCATCTGTAAATAGCCCACCCAATCTACCTACCTCATCCCCATACTGTTTTTATTTACTTTTCTGCTCTTTTGCACACCAGTATCTCTACTTGCACATTCTCATCTGCTCATTTATCACTCCAGTGTTAACCTGTTATGGCTGAAGGAGCAGTATTGAGTAACCTGGAAAGAGGTGCCCATTTCAAACGGCCTCGTACTCAATTCTTGCTCATACAATATGCATATTATTATTACTATTGGATAGAAAACACTCTCTAGTTTCTAAAACCGTTTGAATTATTTCTCTAAGTGAAACAGAACTCTTTCTGCAGCCCATTTCCTATCCGGAAGTGAGATTTCCAAAAGCGAGGTCTTTGTTCAAGAGCTTGTCTATAAAAGGGCATGTCACTTGGGACTATAGAAACACGTCATACACCTTCCCCTGGGTGTAATGCGGAAGTGAGAGCAGAAATTAGTTGATTATCTTGTTCTGAGATTGAATACATCCTCTTGGAATGAGAGGTCCGCCATTAATTTTTTTTTCGAAGGCGCGAAGTTGGACCTGGAATCGCCTTCTGGAAACCCGTCGTTATGGGCGAATATGATCTCCGGCTTAGATTTTATTTGATACATGTCACAATATCATCCTAAAGTATGTTTTTTCAATATAGTTTTATTATATTATTGAAATTTATTCGGGACTTTAGGCGTGATGCGTTGTATGAATTTGTTCAAGAAGGAGAGGTTAGCGCCGCATGGCCAGTGTGCTTGCTAATTCAAGAGGGAAAGAGTTCGTTCTGGATCCAAATAAAGACGGTTCTGGACAAAGGACCCCATGTACAACATTCTGATGGAAGATCAACAAAGGTAGGACCCAATTTGGGATGCTATTTCATATATCTGTCGAACTGTGCTATCGCTACCGATTACTTGGAATCAATGCTGTTGTGTGTTAGCTATTGCAGTAAGCTAATATAACGCTATATTGTGTTTTCGCTGTAAAACACTTAAAAAATCGGAAATATTGGCTGTATTCACAAGATCTTTGTCTTTCATTTGCTATACACCATATATTTTTCTGAAATGTTTTATGATGAGTAATTAGGTAGTTGACGTTGGTGTCTGTATTTACTCTGGCTACTCCCGTGCTATTTCTGACTGTAGCTATGATGGTAGCAGTAATGTAAAACTGATTTATAGCTCAAATATGCACATTTTTCGAACAAAACATAGATTTATTGTGTAACATGTTATAGGACTGTCATCTGAGGAAGTTGTTTCTAGGTTTGTTTGGTTGGATCTTGGTTAGTTAGGTTGGCTTTGTGCATGCTACCTGTGCTGTGAAAAATGTCTGTCCGCTTTTGTATTTGGTGGTGAACTAACATAAATATACGTGGTGTTTTCGCTGTAAAACATTTTAAAAATCGGACATGTTGGCTGGATTCACAAGATGTTTATCTTTCAAATGCTGTATTGGACTTGTTAATGTGTGAAAGTAAAATATTTAAAAAAAATAGATTTTGAATTTCGCGCCCTGCACTTGAGCTGGATGTTGTCATAAGTGTACCGACCTCGGGCTTGCAGCCCCAACAGGTTTAATCTGCTGAATTGTAATTCTTCGCTACTATGGCGTATTTATTGCCATGCCTTTTGCACACAATGTATATAGACTTTATTTTTTTCTACTGTGTCATTGACTTGTTTATTGTGTTATTGGCTTGTTTATTCCATGTTATTCCATGTGTAACTCTGTGTTGTTGTCTGTGTCTCACTGCTTTGCTTTATCTTGGCCAGTTCGCAGTTGTAAATGAGAACTTGTTCTCAACTAGCCTACCTGGTTAAATAAAGGTGAAAAAAAATAAAATAATTTTAACTGCTGTTGAAAAAAAACATTAGCTCTAACAAGAAGTTGAGTTTTCAATGGATATATTGATAAATCATGTTTGATTTGTACATGTATATTTTAATGTCTATTAATTTTTTTAACAGGTTCGTCACGAACCTGTCTGTCTTTGCTATACAGTCTTCTTATTGAACTATGTAAATAAAATGTTCATGTGCTCATAAAACGTGCATTTTGTTTGGGAACAGACCGACATTAGTCTGGTGTCTCTCCTCAGAACTGCCTACCATGGTTACCATGGGTTACCATGGGGTTACCATGGGTTACCCTACCAGTGGTCTTATAGACTACAGACAATATAGTTCCTCAGAACCGCCTACCATGGGGTTACCCTACCAGTAGTCTTATAGACTACAGACAATATAGCTCCTCAGAACCGCCTACCATGGGGTTACCCTACCAGTAGTCTTATAGACTACAGACAATATAGTTCCTCAGAACCGCCTACCATGGGGTTACCCTACCAGTAGTCTTATAGACTACAGACAATATAGTTCCTCAGAACTGCCTACCATGGGGTTACCCTACCAGTAGTCTTATAGACTACAGACAATATAGTTTCTCAGAACCGCCTACCATGGGTTACCCTACCAGTAGTCTTATAGACTACAGACAATATAGTTCCTCAGAACTGCCTACCATGGGTTACCCTACCAGTAGTCTTATAGACTACAGACAATATAGTTCCTCAGAACTGCCTACCATGGGTTACCCTACCAGTAGTCTTATAGACTACAGACAATATAGCTCCTCAGAACCGCCTACCATGGGGTTACCCTACCAGTAGTCTTATAGACTACAGACAATATAGTTCCTCAGAACTGCCTACCATGGGTTACCCTACCAGTAGTCTTATAGACTACAGACAATATAGTTCCTCAGAACTGCCTACCATGGGGTTACCCTACCAGTAGTCTTATAGACTACAGACAATATAGTTCCTCAGAACCGCCTACCATGGGGTTACCATGGGTTACCCTACCAGTAGTCTTATAGACTACAGACAATATAGCTCCTCAGACTCAAATTGCTGGCTGAGAGAAGCTCAGTCTACAGTAGAATGACGAGCAAATTCATGAAGCGTTCCTTATTTTGAATTGGGGAGTGAGACAAGGTTGCAGTCTGAGACCAACTTTATTCAACATTTTGAAAATTAATTGGGGAGTTAGGCACGGTTGCAGGCTGAGTTCAACTTTATTCAAAGTTTAGAAATTAATTGGCGAGTGAGACAAGGTTGCACTCTGAGTCCAACTTTATTCAATATATACAAATGAATTGGAGAGAGAGACAGGGTTTAAATTTTAGTCCAGCTGTATTAAACATAACAAACTTGAATGTCACAACATTTAAACAGACATCAAAGTCAGACTCAGACTCTCTCTCTCTCCCTCTACTAATTGGGGAGTTAGTTATACGTATCTTTGGCCAGGCCATGTTGCAGAAAACGGGGGAAGGGTGGGAAGTGGTCGGGGCAGGGGAACAAAGACTTGGGGAGGAGCAACTAAAAGCAGCAGGTGAGGGGTTAGAGACCAAGAGCCCTGTGAATCATAAAAGGCTTTGTTTTTAAACTACATTTTAGTCTGAGATCATTCTTAAAAAAATCAAAAGTCAATTCTATTTCAAGTTCTACATGGACAAATAAAGTTTAAACATCACAGCAATATTCTAGGGGTGGTTTTTGAGGGTCTGAAGGTCAGTTTGAACCCTGTTTGACCCCAACCATGACCAGAACCATCAGAGGGCTTGTGTCCTATATATGAGGGCCTCTCCTAGGTCTGTATTGTGCTCGCTTCGGCAGCACATATACTAAAATTGGATCGATACAGAGAAGATTAGCATGGCCCCTGCGAAAGGATGACACGCAAATCCGTGAAGCGCTCCTCATTTTCCTCACACGTCGAGAAACTGGAACCAAACAGAGAAGATTGGCCGGTAGTGACCGGAGAAATAAATTTCCCATCCTAGTCTAAGGAGGAGGGGAATTGTTGGCTGAGAGAAGCTCAGTCTACAGTGGAATGAAGCGTTCCTTATTTTGAATTGGGGAGTGAAACAAGGTTGCAGTCTGAGACCAACTTTATTCAACATTTTGAAAATTAATTGGGGAGTTAGGCACGGTTGCAGGCTGAGTTCAACTTTATTCAAAGTTTAGAAATTAATTGGCGAGTGAGACAAGGTTGCACTCTGAGTCCAACTTTATTCAATATATACAAATGAATTGGAGAGAGAGACAGGGTTTAAATTTTAGTCCAGCTGTATTAAACATAACAAACTTGAATGTCACAACATTTAAACAGACATCAAAGTCAGACTCAGACTCTCTCTCTCTCCCTCTACTAATTGGGGAGTTAGTTATACGTATCTTTGGCCAGGCCATGTTGCAGAAAACGGGGGAAGGGTGGGAAGTGGTCGGGGCAGGGGAACAAAGACTTGGGGAGGAGCAACTAAAAGCAGCAGGTGAGGGGTTAGAGACCAAGAGCCCTGTGAATCATAAAAGGCTTTGTTTTTAAACTACATTTTAGTCTGAGATCATTCTTAAAAAAATCAAAAGTCAATTCTATTTCAAGTTCTACATGGACAAATAAAGTTTAAACATCACAGCAATATTCTAGGGGTGGTTTTTGAGGGTCTGAAGGTCAGTTTGAACCCTGTTTGACCCCAACCATGACCAGAACCATCAGAGGTCAGATTTCTCAAGGTAATTATGACGCAAAGGCCTATTGATAGAACGTGCACGAGAGAAACTATCTTTCTGATCCATCCACGACTAGGGCAACACATCAACAATACATAGGCCTATATCTAACTACATCCCCCTCATTACATCCCCCTCACTACATTTATGGGCAACACATCAACAATACATAGGCCTATATCTAACTACATCCCCCTCACTACATCCCCCTCAAATGACTTAAATGTAAATTGCAAACGAGACTCGTTATAAATGGGAGTGATACAAAATGATACAAAATGATACAAAATGATACAAAATAAAAGTGTAATTTAGCTGACAAATGCGTGTCGTATCAAATCAGATCAAATTTATTTGTCACATACACGTGGTTAGCAGATGTTAATGTGAGTGTAGCGAAATGCTTGTGCTTCTAGTTCCGACAATGCAGTAATATCCAACGATTAATCTAACCTAACAATTTCATAATAATTACCTTATACACACAAGTGTAAATGAATGAAGAATATGTACATAAAAAAATATATGACTGAGTGATGGTATAGAACGGTATAGGCAAGATGCAGTAGATGGTATCGAGTACAGTATATACATATGAGATGAGTAATGTAGGGTATGTAAACATATAAAAGTGGCATTGTTTAATTAAAGTGGCTTGTGATACATTACATCAAGATTTTTTATTTTACCTTTATTTAACTAGACAAGTCAGTTAAGAACAAATTCTTATTTTCAATGACGGCCTAGGAACAAACATATAAAAGTGTAATTGTTTAAAGTGGCTAGTGATACATTACATCAAGATGCAGTAGATGGTATACAGTACAGTATATACATATGAGATGAGTAATGTAGGGTATGTAAACATTATGTGAAGTGGCATTGTTTAAAGTGGCTAGTGATACATTTTTTACATCCATTTTTTCCATTATTAAAGTGGCTGGAGTTGAGTCAGTATGTTGGCAGCAGCCACTCAATGTTAGTGATGGCTGTTTAACAGTCTGATGTTCTTGAGATAGAAGCTGTTTTTCAGTCTCTCGGTCCCTGCTTTGATGCACCTGTACTGACCTCACCTTCTGGATGATAGCGGGGTGAACAGGCAGTGGCTCGGGTGGTTGTTGTCCTTGATGATCTTTTTTGGCCTTCCTGTGACATTGGGTGGTGTAGGTGTCCTGGAGGGCAGGTAGTTTGCCCCCGGTGATGCGTTGTGCAGACCTCACTACCCTCTGGAGAGCCTTACGGTTATGGGCGGAGCAGTTGCCGTACCAGGCGGTGATACAGCCCGACAGGATGCTCTCGATTGTGCATCTGTAAAAGTTTGTGAGTGTCTTTGGTGACAAGCCAAATTTCTTCAGCCTCCTGAGGTTGAAGAGGCGCTGCTGCGCCGTCTTCACAACGCTGTCTGTGTGGTGACCATTTCAGTTTGTCCGTGATGTGTACGCCTGTCACGCCCTGGCCTTAGTATTCTTTGTTTTCTTTATTATTTTAGTTAGGTCAGGGTGTGACATGGGTAATTTATGTGGGTTTTGTAGTGTCCAGGGTGATTGTAAGGTTTAGGGGGTTTATTTAGAGTAGTTGGGTTTATGTTTAGTATAGTTGTCTAGCTGTGTCTATGTTGTGAGTAGTTGTCTAGGAAAGTCTATGGTTGCCTGAATGGGTTCCCAATTAGAGACAGCTGGTTTCTGTTGTCTCTGATTGGGAGCCATATTTAAGGTAGCCATGGGCTTTAGTGTGTTGTGGGGAATTGTCTATGTCTGAACGTTTGTAGCCTGTGTGTGTGCACTACGTTTATTAGCTTCACGGTCGTTTATTGTTTTGGTAGTTTGTAAGTGTTTTGTTTCGTTTTGCCTTCTTCTATAATAAAAGAAGATGGCTTATTTTCCACATGCTGCGTCTTGGTCCGTCTCTCCTCCACACGATCGTGACAACGCCGAGGACCTTATAACTTTCTACCCTCTCCACTACTGTCCCGTCGATGTGGATAGGGGAGTACTCCCTCTTAGAGGTCGACCGATTAATGGGAATGGCCGATTAATTAGGGCCGATTTCAAGTTTTCATAACAATCGGAAATCGGTCGTTTTGGACGCCGATTTAGCCCTTTTTATTTATTTATTTATTTATTTATTTATTTACACCTTTATTTAACTTCTCTGAGATAGGTGGGACGCTTGCGTCCCACTTGGGGAGCACCCCCCACCCACCCCCCACTGATTAGCATCGCTAGCATAGCGTCACAATTAAATAGTAGCATCTAAATATCATTAAATCACAAGTCCAAGACACCAAATGAAAGATACAGATCTTGTGAATAAAGCCACCATTTCTGATTTTTAAAATGTTTTACAGGGAAGACAAAATATGTAAATCTATTAGCTAACCACGTTAGCAAAAGACACCACTTTTCTAACTCCATCAGTTTCTTACTCCATCAGGTGCTATCACCAATAAAGATACAAATAAAGATATAAATAGCCACTAACCAAGAAAAAACTTCATCAGATGACAGTCTGATAACATATTTATTGTATAGCATAGGTTTTGTTAGAAAAATGTGCATATTTCAGGTATAAATCATAGTTTGCCATTGCAGCCACCATCACAAGTCTCACCAAAGAGACTAGAATTACTACAGAGAGCAACGTGTATTACCAATTTACTCATCATAAAACATTTCTTAAAAATACACAGCGCATAGCAATGGAAAGACACAGATCTTGTGAATTCAGACAATATTTCAGATGTTCTAAGTGTTTTACAGCGAAAACACAATAAATCGTTATATTAGCATACCACATGTGCAAACGTTACCCGAGCATTGATTCAAGCCAAACAGAGCGATAACGTTATCATCGCCAAAATATATTAATTTTTTCACTAACCTTCTCAGAATTCTTCCGATGACACTCCTGTAACATCATATTACAACATACATATAGAGTTTGTTCGAAAATGTGCATATTTAGCCACAAAAAAACGTGGTTATACAATGAGAATAGTAGCCAACCTGGCACAAAAATGTCGGGCGCCATCTTGAAAAGTGATCTAGTCTAATGAATAACTAATCATAAACTTTACTAAAAAATACAGGGTGGACATCAATCGAAAGACAAATTAGTTCTTAATGCAATCGCTGAATTACATTTCTAAAATTATCCTTACTGTGCAATACAGGGTTCGCCAAAGCGAAGCTACCCCCAAAAAAATGGCGGCTTATGCGTTTAACATTTTTCAACAGAACGATTTATCATCATAAATAGTTCTTACTATGAGCTGATCTTCCATCAGAATCTTGGGCAATGTATCCTTTCTCCGGTCTAATCGTCTTTTGGTCGAAAGATGTCCTCTTGTCCTGTCGAAATGGCCACTAACGTTCGGCATCTACAGGAAAAGTGTCCAGCTCTTCAAAGTGCGTCACAAAGAAATGCCTCAAAATCGCACTAAACGGATATAAATTGCTATAAAACGGTTTAAATTAACTACCTTATGATGTCTTTAACACCTATAACGAATAAAAATATGACCGGGGATATAGAAGTGCCTAAACCAAAGCTTGGAAGGAGGCCAGTCCGACGACCACTCTGCGTCGAGCGCACTGTTGAAAAGGACGGTCTTTCCGCTCCAGGGTCTATTTATAGAGCCCAGATTGCGCAATCCACTCCATTCAAAATCTCCCCGCTTACTGACATCTAGAGGAAGGCGTAGGCAGTGTTTGTAGCATCATAGCATTCACAGGGACTTATGAACTGACCTGGGAGCAGGGGCCAAGATTTCTGAAATCTCACTCCCTGGCAGGAAAAGTGCTGTAGAATGAGTTCTGTTTCACTCAGAGACAAAATTCCAACTGTTTTAGAAACTAGAGAGTGTTTTCTATCCAATAATAACAATAATATGCATATTGTACGAGCAAGAATTGAGTACTAGGCAGTTTAATTTGGAGACCAATTTTCGCTAAGTCGAAACAGCACCCCCTATATCGACAAGAAGTTAACTAGGCAAGTCAGTTAAGAACACATTCTTATTTTCAATGACGGCCTAGGAACGGTGGGTTAACTGCCTTGTTCAGGGGCAGAACAACAGATTTTTACCTTGTCAGCTCAGGGATCCAATCTTGCAACCTTACGGTTAACTAGTCCAACGCTCTAACCACCTGCCTCACGAGGAGCCCGCCTGTTACGCGAATGCAGTAAGAAGCCAAGGTAAGTTGCTAGCTAGCATTAAATTGATCTTATAAAAAACAATCAATCAATCAATCATAATCACTAGTTATAACTACACATGGTTGATGATATTACTAGTTTATCTAGCGTGTCCTGCGTTGCATATAATCGATGCAGTGCGTATTTGCGAAAAAAGACTGTCGTTGCTCCAACGTGTACCTAACCATAAACATCAATGCCTTTCTTAAAATCAATACACAGAAGTTTATATTTTCAAACCGGCATATTTAGCTAAAAGAAGTCCAGGTTAGTAGGCAATATTAACTTCTAGTTCCTCCCAAACCCGGATCCGGGAGCACCCCCCACAGTAAAAAAGCTGACTAGCATAGCCTAGCATAGCGTCACAAGTAAATACTAGCATCTAAATATCATTAAATCACAAGTCCAAGACACCAGATGAAAGATACACTTCTTGTGAATCCAGCCATCATTTCTGATTTTTAAAATGTTTTACAGGGAAGACACAATATGTAAATCTATTAGCTAACCACGTTAGCAAAAGACACCACTTTTTTTACTCCACCAGTTTTTTACTCCATCAGTAGCTATCACTAATTCGACTAAATAAAGATATATATAGCCACTAACCAAGAAACAACTTCATAAGATGACAGTCTGATAACATATTTATGGTATAGCATATGTTTTTTTAGAAAAATGTGCATTTTTCAGGTATAAATCATAGTTTACCATTGCAGCCACCATCACAAAACTCACCAAAGCGACTAGAATAACTACAGAGAGCAACGTGTATTACCTAATTACTCATCATAAAACATTTCTTAAAAATACACAGCGTACAGCAATTGAAAGACACAGATCTTGTGAATCCAGACAATATCTCAGATTTTCTAAGTGTTTTACAGCGAAAACACAATATATCGTTATATTAGCATACCACATGAGCTAACATCACCCCAGCATTGATTCAAGGCAAAAAGAACGATAACGTTATCACCACCAAAATATATTAATTTTTTCACTAACCTTCTCAGAATTCTTCAGATGACAGTCCTGTAACATCATATTACACAATGCATATAGAGTTTGTTCGAAAATGTGCATATTTAGCATCACAAATCGTGGTTATGCAATGTAATCTGTCAAAACATGGCATGCATTCTGGCCGGCGCCATCTTGGAAAGGCACCTAAGTTTACGATTATTTATCGATTAGATTGACTAAAAAAATACAGGTTGGACAGCTAATGAAAGATGCATTAGTTATTAATGCAACCGCTGAGTTAGATTTTAAAATTAACGTTACTAGACATACTAGTGCCGCAACAATGGCCGACAAATGCGTTTACATTTTTCCACATAAATACGGAATAAAATCATAAATAGCTCTTACTTTTGGACGAGCTTCCATCAGTATCTTGGGCAAGGTGTCCTTTGTCCAAAAGAATCGTTGCTTTGTTGTAAAACGTCCTCTTCAACTTCGGAACTAGCAGCTAACAATAGCTACGTGGCACACACATGTCCAAATCCTCAAAGCGCAATACTACGAAAATTCCGAAAATAGCAATATACTCGCATAAACTGATATAAATCGGTTTAAAATAACTTCGTTATGATGTTTCTAACACCTATATCGAATTAAATCACAGACGGATATATCTTAGCCCGATAACGAGAGCTTTTGAGCATGCCATTCTGATGTCCTCTCTTGCGCCTTGACGAGCGTCCAAAAGAACGTACATGTCACTCCATGGCGTTTTATAAACTCTGAGAAATACGTAGAGACTCCATTCCACTTCTCATTGGTTACTAACATCCAGGGGAAGGCGGGTGCAGTTCATTTCGACCCATAGGGCACATACAGAGTTTTAAACTGATCTCAGAACAGAGCCTAGTTTTCAGACCTTCGCATGTCCTGTCATGATTTTCGCTGTAGAAAGAGTTCTGGTTCACCCACAGACATAATTCAAACGGTTTTAGAAACTAGAGATTGTTTTCTATCCAATAGTAATAATAATATGCATATTGTACGAGCAAGAATTGAGTATGAGGCAGTTTAATTTGGAGACGATATTTTCCAAAGTGGAAACAGCACCCCCTGTATTGAGAAAAGGTTAACCAGGTGAAATTGTGTCACTTCTCTTGCGTTCATTGCACGCAGTCAGGGTATATGCAACAGTTTGGGCCGCCTGGCTCATTGCGAACTAATTTGCCAGAATTTTACGTAATTATGACATAACATTGAAGGTTGTGCAATGTAACAGGAATATTTAGACTTATGGATGCCACGTTAGATAAAATACGTAACGGTTCCGTATTTCACTGAAAGAATAAACGTTTTGTTTTGGAGATGATAGTTTCCGGATTCGACCATGTTAATGACCTAAGGCTCGTATTTCTGTGTGTTATTATGTTATAATTAAGTCTATGATTTGATAGAGCAGTCTGACTGAGCGATGGTAGGCACCAGCAGGCACCAGCAGGCTCGTAAGCATTCATTCCAACAGCACTTTCGTGGGTTTTGCCAGCAGCTCTTCGCAATGCTTCAAGCATTGCGCTGTTTATGACTTCAAGCCTATCAACTCCCGAGATTAGGCTGGTGTAACCGATGTGAAATGGCTAGCTAGTTAGCGGGGTGCGCGCTAATAGCGTTTCAAACGTCACTCGCTCTGAGACTTGGAGTAGTTGTTCCCCTTGCTCTGCATGGGTAACGCTGCTTCGAGGGTGGCTGTTGTCGTTGTGTTCCTGGTTCGAGCCCAGGTAGTGGCGAGGAGAGGGATGGAAGCTATACTGTTACACTGGCAATACTAAAGGGCCTATAAGAACATCCAATAGTCAAAGGTATATGAAATACAAATCGTATAGAGAGAAATAGTCCTATAATTCCTATAATAACTAAAACCTAAAACTTCTTACCTGGGAATATTGAAGAGTCATGTTAAAAGGAACCACCAGCTTTCATATGTTCTCATGTTCTGAGCAAGGAACTTAAACGTTAGCTTTCTTACATGGCACATATTGCACTTTTACTTTCTTCTCCAACACTTTGTTTTTGCATTATTTAAACCAAATTGAACATGTTTCATTATTTATTTGAGGCTAAATTGATTTTATTGATGTATTATATTAATTGAAAATAAGTGTTAATTCAGGTATCGGTATCGGCGTTGAAAAATCATAATCGGTCGACCTCTACTCCCTCTGCTGTTTCCTGAAGTCGACGATCATCTCCTTTGTTTTGTTGACGTTGAGTGTGAGGTTATTTTCCTGACACCACACTCCGAGGGCCCTTACCTACTCCCTGTAGGCCGTATTGTCGTTGTTGATAATCAATCCTACCACTGTAGTGTCGTCTGCAAACTTGATGATTGAGTTGGAGGCGTGCATGGCCACGCAGTCGTGGGTGAACAGGGAGTACAGGAGAGGGCTGAGAACGCACCCTTGTGGGGCCCCAGTGTTGAGGATCAGCGGGGTGGAGATGTTGTTACCTACCCTCACCACCTGGGGGCGGTCCGTCAGGAAGTCCAGGACCCATTTGCACAGGGCGGGGTCTCGAGGTTGATGACGAGTTTGGAGGGTAGGGTACAATGGTGTTAAATGCTGAGCTGTAGTCGATGAACAGCGTTCTCACATAGGTATTCCTCTTGTCCAGATGGGTTAGGGCAATGTGCAGTGTGATTGCGATTGCGTCGTCTGTGGACCTATTGGGGTGGTAAGCAAATTGGAGTGGGTCTAGGGTGTCAGGTAGGGTGGAGGTGATATGGTCCTTGACTAGTCTCTCAAAGCACTTCATGATGACGGAAGTGAGTGCTACGGTGCGGTAGTCGTTTAGCTCAGTTACCTTAGCTTTCTTGGGAACAGGAACAATGGTGGCCCTCTTGAAGCATGTGGGAACAGCAGACTGGGATAAGGATTGATTGAATATGTCCGTAAACACACCAGCCAGCTGGTCTGCGCATGCTCTGAGGACGCGGCTGGGGATGCCGTCTGGGCCTGCAGCCCTGCGAGGGTTAACACGCTACGGGGCGATTGGCTCCTGGCTGTCAGTCCGTCTGTGCGACAACTCAATGCATATGAATGGTGTGAAGGGACAACTGGTGTACTCGGCGGGAAACTACAATATTCCGGTGGGTGTGTTTTTCAGTTATGGGCGATTCCAGTGTTATGGACATTGCCTTTGCACGTGTAGCATATAGAATGTCGTGTGACACTTACAGGGGTGATATATTTTGTTAACAATGCTTTTTCTGATTTAAAAAACTAGTTCATTGCATCCGCCGTAGAGCCCAGTTTCATAATATTACAATATTTTTTATTTTCTTGATTTAACTAGGCAAGTCAGTCAAGAACAAATTTGTATTTACAATTTCGGCCAAAAGGAAAAAGGCCTCCTGCGGGGATAAAACAAATAAACATCTAGCTGCTCGAGAGCACCCTTACCTGACGATCTATAAATGATGTCTCCGTAATCTAGCATGGGTAGGATGGTCATCTGAATCAGGGTTAGTTTGGCAGCTGGGGTGAAAGAGGTGCGATTACGATAGAGGAAACCAAGTCTAGATTTAACTTTAGCCTGCAGCTTTTATATGTGCTGATAGAAAGACAGTGTACCGTTTAACCATATCTCCAAGTACTTTCTGATGTGACTACCTCAAACTCTCAACCCTCAGAGGTAGTAATCACACCTGTGGGGAGAGAGGTATTCTTCTTACCAAACCACATGACCTTTGTTTTGGAGGTGTTCAGAACAAGGTTAAGGGTAGAGAAAGCTTGTTGGACACTAAGAAAGCTTTGTTGTAGAGTATTTAACACAAAATCCGGGGAGGGGCCAGCTGAGTATAAGACTGTATCATCTGCATATAAATGGGTGAGAGAGCTTCCTACTGCCTGAGCTATGTTGTTGATGTAAATTGAGAAGAGCGTGGGGCCCAGGATTGAGCCTTGGGGTACTCCCTTGGTGACAGGCAGTGGCTGAGACAGCAGATTTTCTGACTTTATACACTGCACTCTTTGAGTGAGGTAGTTAGCAAACCAGGCCATAGACCCCCCAGAGACACCAATACTCCTTAGCCGGCCCACAAGAATGGAATGGTCTACCGTATCAAAAGCTTTGGCCAAATCAATAAAAATAGCAGCACAATAATGCTTAGTGTCAAGGGCAATGGTGACATCATTTAGAACCTTTAAGTGACACATCCATAACCTGAGCGGAAAACAGATTCCATACCCGAGAGTAACTATAGACATCAAGAAACCAGTCAGTTGATTATTGACAAGTTTTTCCAACACTTTTGATTAACAGGCAAAATAGAAATAGGCTTATAAATAAAGCTTGATTTGTTTTGGGTTGAAGATCTGATAACATTCAGTGTAAAAAAAATATGCAAAAATAGAGAATCTGAACGGGGGCAATTACTTTTTCACGACACTGTAAAAAACCTTGATGAAAGTTAGCTTTACAGAGAAAGTGTCAAGATGAGCCGATGTAAGGTGCATGTTTAAAAAAAACATTTCCTAAAAATGTTATGGATGTTACCTGTAGAACACGCAAACAAAACTCAAGACACTTCCATTTGGTCTGTATTGCTTAAATAACATCTCATAACTAACACTGGGAGACAGCTGTGTGGAGAATCAAGCTCTGTGAGCCCTTTCAAAAAGCCATGAAATATGATTCTCAAGTGTTTCTTTAGATTTGGACTCCAACTCTGAAATGGGCAAAATTCATAAAATTTTCTCAAACCCCCCCCAAAAAACTAAACTAAAGCATGACCTCATATACGGATAAGTGTGAACATGGTTTCATTTGGAAATTCTTAACTTTATCTGGGCATGCTCAGCTTGACCATCCCACGGAATCGCCGCTATACAGATTAGGTCTAATTAATGTGTAACAACCGTCCAGTTCAATAGTGTTTTTATTAGCCTACAAAGCACTACAGCCACTCTATGATGACACGCTCTGTTCTTTTATTGAAGGATCTAGTCTGGATTAAACCTCATAGGAAGACTAATTATATCCTGTCTTTGGCAGGAGAGCGACCAGACTCTCAATCTGACAGCGGGAAGAGTTCCTCAGTGGAACCAGATCCAGAGACGTCCAAACCAGCAAGACAACACCACTGCTCCCAGTGTGGAAAGAGGTTTACCTTGTTGGGAAGCCTGAAAGTACACCAAAGAATACATACAAGGGAGAAGACTTACCACTGCTTTGTGTGTGGAAAGAGTTTTACCCATTTAAGGACCCTGAAAACACATAAGAGGAAATGTACAGGAGAGAAGCTTCACCAATGCTCTGAATGTGAAAAGAGTTTTAACCAGTTATGGAGCCTGAAAGAACATACAAGAGTACACACTGGGAAAAAGCCTCACCAATGCTCCCAGTGTGAAAAGAGATTTACCCAGCTAGGGAGCCTGAAAGAGCATGAAAGTACACACTCTGGAGAGAAGCTTTACTATTGCTCCCTGTGTGGAAAAACTTTTCCTCGTTTAGGGAACTTGAAAAGGCATGAAAGTACACACTCAGGAGATACGCCTTTCCAATGCTCCAAGTGTGGAAAGAGTTTTACCTGGTTAGGGAATCTGGAAAAACATGAAAGAATGCACACTGGAGAGAAGCAATACCAATGCTCCCAGTGTGAAAATAGTTTTAGCACGTTTGGGAACCTGAAACGACATGAGAGGACACACACAGGGGAGAGACCTTTCCAATGCTCCCTGTGTGGAAAGAGTTTTACTGTTTTAGGGACACTGAAAAATCATGAGATTACACACACAGGCGAGAAGCCTTTCCAATGCCCTCAATGTGAAAAGAGTTTTACCCAGTTAGCGAGCCTAAAAAGGCATGAAGGAATACACACAGGAGCGAAGCTTTTCCAATGTTCCCTGTGTGGAAAGAGTTTTACCCAGTTAGCAAGCCTGAAAAGACATGAAAGAATACACACAGGAGCAAGACCTTTCCAATGCTCCCTGTGTGGAAAGAGTTTTACTGTTTTAGGCCATCTGAAAGAACATAACAAAACCCACACAGGAGATAGGCCTTTCCAATGCCCCGAATGTGGAAAGAGTTTTACCCATTTAGCAAGCCTTAAAAGGCATGAAGGAACACACACTGGAGAGAGGCCTTTCCAATGCTCCCAGTGTGGAAAGAGTTTTACCCGGTTAGGGAGCCTGAAAACTCATGAGAGAACACACACAGGGGAGAAGCTATTCCACTGCTCAGACTGTGGAAAGAGATTTTACCATCTTTGGAACCTGAAATCACATGAGAGAACACACACAGGGGAGAAGCCTTACCATTGTTCTCAATGTGGAATGACATTTACCTGGTTAAGGCAACTGAAAGAACATGAAAGAATCCACACCTGAGAGAATGGTATCAATGCTCCCAGTGTAGAATGATATTTACCCAGTTTAGGCACCCGAATGACCACGAGGTAACTCACACAGAGGAGATTCTTTACCATTACTCCAAGGTTTAAAGAGATATTTCAAATCACATGGATTTAAATGTCTTGGGAGGGCAGGGAGCTCGCCCCCAGTGATGAATTGGGCCGTCCGCTCCACTCTCTGTAGAGCCCTGCAGTTGAGGGCGGTGCAGTTGCCATACCAGGCGGTGATGCAGCCGGTGAAGATGCTCTCAATGTCGCAGCTGTGGAACTTCTTGAGGATCTGGGGGCCCCGTGCTAAATGTATTCAGTCACCTGAGGCTGTGGAACTTCTTGAGGATCTGGGGGCCCCGTGCTAAATGTATTCAGTCACCTGAGGCTGTGGAACTTCTTGAGGATCTGGGGGCCCGTGCTAAATGTATTGAGTCACCTGAGGCTGTGGAACTTCTTGAGGATCTGGGGGCCCCGTGCTAAATGTATTCAGTCACCTGAGGCTGTGCTTTTTAAAAATGTTTTTTTTTTTTAAAACCCCTTTTTTCCCCCAATTCCATGGTATTCAATTGGTAGTTAGTCTTGTGCCACCGCTGCAACTCCTGTACGGACTCGGGAGAGGTTGAAGGTCGAGAGTCAAGCGTCCTCTGAAACACGACCCTGCCAAGCCGCACTGCTTCTTTACACACTGCTCGCTTAACCCGGGAGCCAGCCGCACCAATGTGTCAGAGGAAACACTGTACACCAGGCGACCGTGTCAGCACGCGTGCGCCTGGCCCGCCACAAGGAGTCGCTAGAGCCAGCCAAACCCTCTCCTAACTCGGGATAACGCTGGCCAATTGTGCGTCGCCTCATTGGTCTCCCGTTTGCGGCCGGCTGCGACACAGGCCTGGATCGAACCCGGATCTGTAGTGACACCTCAAGCACTGCAGTGCCTTAGACCGCTGCGCCACTTGGGAGGACTCTGCTGTGTGCTTTTTTCCTCTGCTGTGCATCTTGTACACCAATGATTGTCATCACTGTGCTATTCCATGTGTGAGAGATGGTACTATCAAGAGCAGTGTGCGGTTTCCTTTTTCCTTAATCACTGTGTGAGAAATGGTAAAAATTCCTAAGCGATCTCCACGTGTCATTATGAAAAGAAACTGGAAGCAGTTTGATATTCAAGTTTTTTTTTACATGATGTATTTATCATTGAATGGAATATAACTCATGTTCTTACTTCCACAACGCATTCCAGGATGTAATATGCCCCTTTTAAACAATTCAGGATTAATGGCAGAGAGAGACCCTGGTTTACTGATGAACTTACTAGAATCATAAGGGAACTAAATGCTATTTTTATTTATTTGTATTTTATTTTTTATTTTGTTAACCTTTATTTAACTTGGCAAATCAGTAAAGAACAAATTCTTACTTACAATGACGGCCTACCCCCGGCCAAACCCTAACGACGCTGGTCCAGTTGTGCGCCGCCCTATGGGACTCCCAATCACTGCCGGTTGTGATTGAGCCTGGAATCGAACCAGGGTCTGGTAGTGACGCAACCTCTGTTCTGAAAGCCTTAAAATCATAATTTTCTAGATGCAGTCAGTTTATTAGAAAAGGTTAAAGGTATAAATGAGCCCCCTGTAAATTGACCTGACACCCCTGTGCACTCCTTCACCAGGTTCTCCTTCTCATCCTTCTCTGTTTCTGAATTGACCTGACACCCCTGTGCACTCCTTCACCAGGTTCTCCTTCTCATCCTCCTCTGTTTCTGAATTGACCTGACACCCCTGTGCACTCCTTCACCAGGTTCTCCTTCTCATCCTCCTCTGTTTCTGAATTGACCTGACACCCCTGTGCACTCCTTCACCAGGTTCTCCTTCTCATCCTCCTCTGTTTCTGAATTGACCTGACACCCCTGTGCACTCCTTCACCAGGTTCTCCTTCTCATCCTTCTCTGTTTCTGAATTGACATGACACCCCTGTGCACTCCTTCACCAGGTTCTCCTTCTCATCCTTCTCTGTTTCTGAATTGACCTGACACCCCTGTGCACTCCTTCACCAGGTTCTCCTTCTCATCCTTCTCTGTTTCTGAATTGACATGACACCCCTATCCTTCACCAGGTTATCCTTCTCATCCTTCTCTGTTTCAGAAGTGTGTAAAGCCCTGAATTTTTTTTTAAATCCCCTGGTCCTGATGAACTAGACCCCCCCCTAAACCCTAACTAGACCCCCCCCCCCCCCCCCCCCCCTCACACTTGACGTTAAGGAAATACCCAATGTTATGTAAATCTGCTTTTGTACTGCCTCTCCTGAAAGGTGGAGATCCTTCGCTGCTTGACAACTATCGACCCACATCAAAATCATCTGTACTGTCAAAGGTCCTGGAGTCCTTAGTTAGTAGGCAGCTGAAGGCCTGCCTCCAACAAAACAACATCTTAAATGGAATGCAATCAGGTTTTAGGTCTGGCCACAGCACTGTTTCAGCAACATTGAAGGTTTTAAACGACATCCACTGTGCTCTTGACAAGAAGTTACATTGTGTGTCTTTATTGATTTGTCGAAGGCACCGTGGACCATGTGTGTCTTTATTGATTTGTCGAAGGCACCGTGGACCATGCTGTGTTAGTGCAAAGGTTAAAATGATATGGAATTGCTGGTCATTGGTTAATAAATTACCTATTGAATTGTACACAATGTGTAATTTTATCTTTATTTAACTAAGCAAGTCAGTTAAGAACAAATTCTTATTTTCAATGGCGGCCTAGGAACAGTGGGTTACCTTGTTCAGGGGCAGAACGACAGATTTGTACCTTTTCAGCTCGGGGATTCGATCTTGTAACCTTTCGGTTGCTAGTCCAATGATCTAACCACTAGGCTACGCTGCCGCCCCATTGGTGGATGGTTGTAAATCTGAGTCCATAGAGATATTCTCAGGTGTTCCGCTGGGTTCTATTTTGGGCCCACTGTTGTTCCTTTTGTATATCAACAACATTGGGGATCTTATTGAAACAGCGGATGATCATTTTTATGCAGATGATGCTGTTCTTTATTCAAGTGGTAGTTTATCTTTAAAATGCCCAAAGAGCTTTTGAAAATGCCCAAATAACATTTAAGACCATACAATATAATCTGTATGACTTGAATCTGGTTCTGAATTCGGGTAAAACAAAATGCATGGTATTTTCAAATGCCAGGCATGTTACTAATCATGTCATTGCTACATTGGATGGACCTACTATAGAGCAAGTCAGTGTACAAATATTTGGGTGTGTGGGTGGATGACAAGCTGAGCTTCACTGTGCATGTAGAGAACTTGATAAGGAAGCTCAAGATGAGAATAGGTTTTTATTACCGGCATAAGGCTTGTTTTTCTCTGGAGGCCAGGAAGGAGCTGGTACGATGTACATTACTGGCGGTTTTAGATTTTAGTGATGTTATATATATGCAGGCCTCAACCACTACCCTGAGAGCACTTGATTCAGTGTATCATGTGGCCCTCAGGTTCATTACCAATCAAAAACATCTAACATTGTAATCTCTACAGAGCCGTTGGCTGGTCGTCATTGACCTTGTGTAGGCTTAAACACTGGTATACACTGATTTATAAGGCCATATGGGGTAAAATGCCATTTCATCTCTGTTCTTTTTTAATCAGGTCAGTCAATATATATAAATCCCATTCTCATTTGCTTTTAACAGTACCAAGATTTAGAACAGATCATGGTAGAAATAGTTTGTTGCTCAGCTCCGTGGTCCTGGAAATTTCTCCTGAACATGTTAAAATTTAATGCTCTAGTCACGTTGGTGGAGTTTTAACACTTGGTCGACGTAAATATCATAGAAGAGTGTAATTGTCTTTAGCACAGCTGTTTTTTAGTTATGACATTTGTGTTTCTTTATGTAATATTTAATTGTTGTTCTGCATGTGTGTCTATAGTTTTGTTAAATGTTCTATTAGTGTATGTAAGTTGTTTTGTCTGAAACGTTGTTCCTCCTGCTGCTGTTGGACCAGGTCTCTCTTGAAAAAAAGAGATTTCTATCTCAATGAGAAAAGCCTGTATAAATAAAGGTTAAATACAAGAAATAAGGCTGTTGAATAACAATAACTAGCAGGTCCTGTAGGCCTGTCTACACTGGACAATGTGGTTGCTAATATACTGATGTATATAGTGTACAGATCATTATGAATCACCTACGATTTCACTTTTTCTATTCTCATATTTATTGTCTGCAGTTGTCTTGATGTCCTTTGTATGCTTGATGACAAGCATTTCGCTACATCTGCAATAACATCTAAATATGTGTTTGTGACAAATAAAATGTGATTTGTTATGTTTTTATCCACAGATAAACATTTCCCCATGGGCATAATAAAGTAATTGTCTTGTGTAGAGGAAACTCTTGGCTGTAAGAGAAAAAGTAGCTGCTCATTTTTATTTTTTATTATTTGTTGTAACGTTGTTTTCCAGAATAAACACTGTAGTGAATAACGGCGTTACCAACTCCAGTCAGCAGATGGCGATATAAGAATTTCAGTTGATGCTTCTTGCGTGACGTATAATTTAGTGGACGGGACGCTTCTTCAACAACCACTCGGCTACTGATGCAGCCAGTTCCGTAGTTTGCTAGTCATCATAAAACCGACACATTGAAGCGTAAGTTTTATTTATATTAATCTGTATTTTTAACACAATTATGTTTACGTATCTCCTAGTTAACTTAAACGTAAATTGCTTGTTAAATGTACTAATTCGTTTAGATTAATGTAAGATTTAGGCTAGTCGCTAATGCTAACTAGCTATCATCTCCGACCATGAGCTCACTAAGCTACTCGCCCCCTGCTAAAAAAGAGGTCTGCTGGACAGAGAAAGAAGCTCTGGGGCTGAACATTTTCGTGAAAGATGAAGAAGAGGAGGATATTACAGTGAAAGGAGAGGAAGAACCCTTAAGAATTAAAAAGGAGAAAGAGGGGGCTGTTATAATGAAAGAAGAGAAAGAGCTTTTTGGAGTGGAAGAGGAGATAGAGGCTGTAACAGTGAAAGAGGAGGAGGTAGAAGCTTTCCGAATAACAAAGGAGGAAGAGGAGGCTATCACATTGAAAGAGGAGAAAGAACCCTTTGGAGTGAAAGAGGAAGAGGAGGATATTTCAATAAAAGAGGAAGACATTTTGCGAGTGAAAGAGGTGGAGGAAGAAGAGGAGAAAAGAGATCTTAACACCGGTGAGTATTGTCTCAAAATTAGGGGCACAAACTCTGCAGTTGTTGAACTAACGTGTAATTTTTACGAGGCTTTCCTCGGAAGTTATAAACTTTTAATATGTTGTTCAGGGGTGCGCTCAGTACAAGAGAACGGTTTTCAACATCTAATTAAAAGGTGTGATTGGTGACCCAGAGATTTATTGTATGGTGTGTGCAGCCCAAGTTTTTGCGATTTCACACCAAAGGAGAATTCAGCTTTTTTTTTTTACAACCAAATATCTAAATGGCATATTGTAGAAGGGTCCAGACAAACATGTTTAGCATTACATGTGTGTGTCTGGACAATAACATGTTTAGCATTACATGTGTGTGTCTGGACAATAACATGTTTAGCATCACGTGTGTGTCTGGACAATAACATGTTTAGCATTACATGTGTGTGTCTGAACAATAACATGTTTAGCATTACATGTGTGTGTCTGGACAATAACATGTTTAGCATTACATGTGTGTGTCTGGACAATAGCATGTTTAGCATTACATGTGTGTGTCTGGACAATAACATGTTTAGCATTACATGTGTGTGTCTGGACAATAACATGTTTAGCATTACATGTGTGTGTGTGTCTGGACAATAACATGTTTAGCATTACATGTGTGTGTGTGTCTGGACAATAACATGTTTAGCATTACATGTGTGTGTGTGTCTGGACAATAACATGTTTAGCATTACATGTGTGTGTGTCTGGACAATAACATGTTTAGCATTACATGTGTGTGTGTGTCTGGACAATAACATGTTTAGCATTACATGTGTGTGTGTGTCTGGACAATAACATGTTTAGCATTACATGTGTGTGTGTGTCTGGACAATAACATGTTTAGCATTACATGTGTGTGTGTCTGGACAATAACATGTTTAGCATTACATGTGTGTGTGTCTGGACAATAACATGTTTAGCATTACATGTGTGTGTGTCTGGACAATAACATGTTTAGCATTACATGTGTGTGTGTCTGGACAATAACATGTTTAGCATTACATGTGTGTGTGTCTGGACAATAACATGTTTAGCATTACATGTGTGTGTGTCTGGACAATAACATGTTTAGCATTACATGTGTGTGTGTCTGGACAATAACATGTTTAGCATTACATGTGTGTGTGTCTGGACAATAACATGTTTAGCATTACATGTGTGTGTGTCTGGACAATAACATGTTTAGCATTACATGTGTGTGTGTCTGGACAATAACATGTTTAGCATTACATGTGTGTGTGTCTGGACAATAACATGTTTAGCATTACATGTGTGTGTGTCTGGACAATAACATGCTTAGCATCACATGTGTGTGTGTCTGGACAATAACATGTTTAGCATCACATGTGTGTGTGTCTGGACAATAACATGTTTAGCATCACATGTGTGTGTGTCTGGACAATAACATGTTTAGCATCACATGTGTGTGTGTCTGGACAATAACATGTTTAGCATCACATGTGTGTGTGTCTGGACAATAACATGTTTAGCATTACATGTGTGTGTGTCTGGACAATAACATGTTTAGCATTACATGTGTGTGTGTCTGGACAATAACATGTTTAGCATTACATGTGTGTGTGTCTGGACAATAACATGTTTAGCATTACATGTGTGTGTGTCTGGACAATAACATGTTTAGCATTACATGTGTGTGTGTCTGGACAATAACATGTTTAGCATTACATGTGTGTGTGTCTGGACAATAACATGTTTAGCATTACATGTGTGTGTGTCTGGACAATAACATGTTTAGCATCACATGTGTGTGTGTCTGGACAATAACATGTTTAGCATTACATGTGTGTGTGTCTGGACAATAACATGTTTAGCATTACATGTGTGTGTGTCTGGACAATAACATGTTTAGCATTACATGTGTGTGTGTCTGGACAATAACATGTTTAGCATTACATGTGTGTGTGTGTCTGGACAATAACATGTTTAGCATTACATGTGTGTGTGTCTGGACAATAACATGTTTAGCATTACATGTGTGTGTGTGTCTGGACAATAACATGTTTAGCATTACATGTGTGTGTGTGTCTGGACAATAACATGTTTAGCATTACATGTGTGTGTGTGTCTGGACAATAACATGTTTAGCATTACATGTGTGTGTGTGTCTGGACAATAACATGTTTAGCATTACATGTGTGTGTGTGTCTGGACAATAACATGTTTAGCATTACATGTGTGTGTGTGTCTGGACAATAACATGTTTAGCATTACATGTGTGTGTGTGTGTCTGGACAATAACATGTTTAGCATTACATGTGTGTGTGTGTGTCTGGACAATAACATGTTTAGCATTACATGTGTGTGTGTCTGGACAATAACATGTTTAGCATTACATGTGTGTGTGTCTGGACAATAACATGTTTAGCATTACATGTGTGTGTGTCTGGACAATAACATGTTTAGCATTACATGTGTGTGTGTCTGGACAATAACATGTTTAGCATTACATGTGTGTGTGTCTGGACAATAACATGTTTAGCATTACATGTGTGTGTGTCTGGACAATAACATGTTTAGCATTACATGTGTGTGTGTCTGGACAATAACATGTTTAGCATTACATGTGTGTGTGTCTGGACAATAACATGTTTAGCATTACATGTGTGT
Source organism: Salvelinus namaycush (assembly GCF_016432855.1). NCBI lineage: Eukaryota > Metazoa > Chordata > Actinopteri > Salmoniformes > Salmonidae > Salvelinus > Salvelinus namaycush. The sequence continues at coordinate 13,932 of NW_024057689.1, read as the reverse complement.
GTGTCTGGACAATAACATGTTTAGCATTACATGTGTGTGTGTCTGGACAATAACATGCTTAGCATCACATGTGTGTGTGTCTGGACAATAACATGTTTAGCATCACATGTGTGTGTGTCTGGACAATAACATGTTTAGCATTACATGTGTGTGTGTCTGGACAATAACATGTTTAGCATCACATGTGTGTGTGTCTGGACAATAACATGTTTAGCATCACATGTGTGTGTGTCTGGACAATAACATGTTTAGCATCACATGTGTGTGTGTCTGGACAATAACATGTTTAGCATTACATGTGTGTGTGTCTGGACAATAACATGTTTAGCATTACATGTGTGTGTGTCTGGACAATAACATGTTTAGCATTACATGTGTGTGTGTCTGGACAATAACATGTTTAGCATTACATGTGTGTGTGTCTGGACAATAACATGTTTAGCATTACATGTGTGTGTGTCTGGACAATAACATGTTTAGCATTACATGTGTGTGTGTCTGGACAATAACATGTTTAGCATCACATGTGTGTGTGTCTGGACAATAACATGTTTAGCATTACATGTGTGTGTGTCTGGACAATAACATGTTTAGCATTACATGTGTGTGTGTCTGGACAATAACATGTTTAGCATTACATGTGTGTGTGTCTGGACAATAACATGTTTAGCATTACATGTGTGTGTGTCTGGACAATAACATGTTTAGCATTACATGTGTGTGTGTCTGGACAATAACATGTTTAGCATTACATGTGTGTGTGTCTGGACAATAACATGTTTAGCATTACATGTGTGTGTGTCTGGACAATAACATGTTTAGCATTACATGTGTGTGTGTCTGGACAATAACATGTTTAGCATTACATGTGTGTGTGTCTGGACAATAACATGTTTAGCATTACATGTGTGTGTGTCTGGACAATAACATGTTTAGCATTACATGTGTGTGTGTCTGGACAATAACATGTTTAGCATTACATGTGTGTGTGTCTGGACAATAACATGTTTAGCATTACATGTGTGTGTGTCTGGACAATAACATGTTTAGCATTACATGTGTGTGTGTCTGGACAATAACATGTTTAGCATTACATGTGTGTGTGTCTGGACAATAACATGTTTAGCATTACATGTGTGTGTGTCTGGACAATAACATGTTTAGCATTACATGTGTGTGTGTCTGGACAATAACATGTTTAGCATTACATGTGTGTGTGTCTGGACAATAACATGTTTAGCATTACATGTGTGTGTGTCTGGACAATAACATGTTTAGCATTACATGTGTGTGTGTCTGGACAATAACATGTTTAGCATTACATGTGTGTGTGTCTGGACAATAACATGTTTAGCATTACATGTGTGTGTCTGGACAATAACATGTTTAGCATCACGTGTGTGTCTGGACAATAACATGTTTAGCATTACATGTGTGTGTCTGAACAATAACATGTTTAGCATTACATGTGTGTGTCTGGACAATAACATGTTTAGCATTACATGTGTGTGTCTGGACAATAGCATGTTTAGCATTACATGTGTGTGTCTGGACAATAACATGTTTAGCATTACATGTGTGTGTCTGGACAATAACATGTTTAGCATTACATGTGTGTGTGTGTCTGGACAATAACATGTTTAGCATTACATGTGTGTGTGTGTCTGGACAATAACATGTTTAGCATTACATGTGTGTGTGTGTCTGGACAATAACATGTTTAGCATTACATGTGTGTGTGTCTGGACAATAACATGTTTAGCATTACATGTGTGTGTGTGTCTGGACAATAACATGTTTAGCATTACATGTGTGTGTGTGTCTGGACAATAACATGTTTAGCATTACATGTGTGTGTGTGTCTGGACAATAACATGTTTAGCATTACATGTGTGTGTGTCTGGACAATAACATGTTTAGCATTACATGTGTGTGTGTCTGGACAATAACATGTTTAGCATTACATGTGTGTGTGTCTGGACAATAACATGTTTAGCATTACATGTGTGTGTGTCTGGACAATAACATGTTTAGCATTACATGTGTGTGTGTCTGGACAATAACATGTTTAGCATTACATGTGTGTGTGTCTGGACAATAACATGTTTAGCATTACATGTGTGTGTGTCTGGACAATAACATGTTTAGCATTACATGTGTGTGTGTCTGGACAATAACATGTTTAGCATTACATGTGTGTGTGTCTGGACAATAACATGTTTAGCATTACATGTGTGTGTGTCTGGACAATAACATGTTTAGCATTACATGTGTGTGTGTCTGGACAATAACATGTTTAGCATTACATGTGTGTGTGTCTGGACAATAACATGTTTAGCATTACATGTGTGTGTGTCTGGACAATAACATGTTTAGCATTACATGTGTGTGTGTCTGGACAATAACATGCTTAGCATCACATGTGTGTGTGTCTGGACAATAACATGTTTAGCATCACATGTGTGTGTGTCTGGACAATAACATGTTTAGCATTACATGTGTGTGTGTCTGGACAATAACATGTTTAGCATCACATGTGTGTGTGTCTGGACAATAACATGTTTAGCATCACATGTGTGTGTGTCTGGACAATAACATGTTTAGCATCACATGTGTGTGTGTCTGGACAATAACATGTTTAGCATTACATGTGTGTGTGTCTGGACAATAACATGTTTAGCATTACATGTGTGTGTGTCTGGACAATAACATGTTTAGCATTACATGTGTGTGTGTCTGGACAATAACATGTTTAGCATTACATGTGTGTGTGTCTGGACAATAACATGTTTAGCATTACATGTGTGTGTGTCTGGACAATAACATGTTTAGCATTACATGTGTGTGTGTCTGGACAATAACATGTTTAGCATCACATGTGTGTGTGTCTGGACAATAACATGTTTAGCATTACATGTGTGTGTGTCTGGACAATAACATGTTTAGCATTACATGTGTGTGTGTCTGGACAATAACATGTTTAGCATTACATGTGTGTGTGTCTGGACAATAACATGTTTAGCATTACATGTGTGTGTGTCTGGACAATAACATGTTTAGCATTACATGTGTGTGTGTCTGGACAATAACATGTTTAGCATTACATGTGTGTGTGTCTGGACAATAACATGTTTAGCATTACATGTGTGTGTGTCTGGACAATAACATGTTTAGCATTACATGTGTGTGTGTCTGGACAATAACATGTTTAGCATTACATGTGTGTGTGTCTGGACAATAACATGTTTAGCATTACATGTGTGTGTGTCTGGACAATAACATGTTTAGCATTACATGTGTGTGTGTCTGGACAATAACATGTTTAGCATTACATGTGTGTGTGTCTGGACAATAACATGTTTAGCATTACATGTGTGTGTGTCTGGACAATAACATGTTTAGCATTACATGTGTGTGTGTCTGGACAATAACATGTTTAGCATTACATGTGTGTGTGTCTGGACAATAACATGTTTAGCATTACATGTGTGTGTGTCTGGACAATAACATGTTTAGCATTACATGTGTGTGTGTCTGGACAATAACATGTTTAGCATTACATGTGTGTGTGTCTGGACAATAACATGTTTAGCATTACATGTGTGTGTGTCTGGACAATAACATGTTTAGCATTACATGTGTGTGTGTCTGGACAATAACATGTTTAGCATTACATGTGTGTGTCTGGACAATAACATGTTTAGCATCACGTGTGTGTCTGGACAATAACATGTTTAGCATTACATGTGTGTGTCTGAACAATAACATGTTTAGCATTACATGTGTGTGTCTGGACAATAACATGTTTAGCATTACATGTGTGTGTCTGGACAATAGCATGTTTAGCATTACATGTGTGTGTCTGGACAATAACATGTTTAGCATTACATGTGTGTGTCTGGACAATAACATGTTTAGCATTACATGTGTGTGTGTGTCTGGACAATAACATGTTTAGCATTACATGTGTGTGTGTGTCTGGACAATAACATGTTTAGCATTACATGTGTGTGTGTGTCTGGACAATAACATGTTTAGCATTACATGTGTGTGTGTGTCTGGACAATAACATGTTTAGCATTACATGTGTGTGTGTGTCTGGACAATAACATGTTTAGCATTACATGTGTGTGTGTGTCTGGACAATAACATGTTTAGCATTACATGTGTGTGTGTGTCTGGACAATAACATGTTTAGCATTACATGTGTGTGTGTCTGGACAATAACATGTTTAGCATTACATGTGTGTGTGTCTGGACAATAACATGTTTAGCATTACATGTGTGTGTGTCTGGACAATAACATGTTTAGCATTACATGTGTGTGTGTCTGGACAATAACATGTTTAGCATTACATGTGTGTGTGTCTGGACAATAACATGTTTAGCATTACATGTGTGTGTGTCTGGACAATAACATGTTTAGCATTACATGTGTGTGTGTCTGGACAATAACATGTTTAGCATTACATGTGTGTGTGTCTGGACAATAACATGTTTAGCATTACATGTGTGTGTGTCTGGACAATAACATGTTTAGCATTACATGTGTGTGTGTCTGGACAATAACATGTTTAGCATTACATGTGTGTGTGTCTGGACAATAACATGTTTAGCATTACATGTGTGTGTGTCTGGACAATAACATGCTTAGCATCACATGTGTGTGTGTCTGGACAATAACATGTTTAGCATCACATGTGTGTGTGTCTGGACAATAACATGTTTAGCATCACATGTGTGTGTGTCTGGACAATAACATGTTTAGCATCACATGTGTGTGTGTCTGGACAATAACATGTTTAGCATTACATGTGTGTGTGTCTGGACAATAACATGTTTAGCATTACATGTGTGTGTGTCTGGACAATAACATGTTTAGCATTACATGTGTGTGTGTCTGGACAATAACATGTTTAGCATTACATGTGTGTGTGTCTGGACAATAACATGTTTAGCATTACATGTGTGTGTGTCTGGACAATAACATGTTTAGCATTACATGTGTGTGTGTCTGGACAATAACATGTTTAGCATTACATGTGTGTGTGTCTGGACAATAACATGTTTAGCATCACATGTGTGTGTGTCTGGACAATAACATGTTTAGCATTACATGTGTGTGTGTCTGGACAATAACATGTTTAGCATTACATGTGTGTGTGTCTGGACAATAACATGTTTAGCATTACATGTGTGTGTGTCTGGACAATAACATGTTTAGCATTACATGTGTGTGTGTGTCTGGACAATAACATGTTTAGCATTACATGTGTGTGTGTCTGGACAATAACATGTTTAGCATTACATGTGTGTGTGTGTCTGGACAATAACATGTTTAGCATTACATGTGTGTGTGTGTCTGGACAATAACATGTTTAGCATTACATGTGTGTGTGTGTCTGGACAATAACATGTTTAGCATTACATGTGTGTGTGTGTCTGGACAATAACATGTTTAGCATTACATGTGTGTGTGTGTCTGGACAATAACATGTTTAGCATTACATGTGTGTGTGTGTGTCTGGACAATAACATGTTTAGCATTACATGTGTGTGTGTCTGGACAATAACATGTTTAGCATTACATGTGTGTGTGTCTGGACAATAACATGTTTAGCATTACATGTGTGTGTGTCTGGACAATAACATGTTTAGCATTACATGTGTGTGTGTCTGGACAATAACATGTTTAGCATTACATGTGTGTGTGTCTGGACAATAACATGTTTAGCATTACATGTGTGTGTGTCTGGACAATAACATGTTTAGCATTACATGTGTGTGTGTCTGGACAATAACATGTTTAGCATTACATGTGTGTGTGTCTGGACAATAACATGTTTAGCATTACATGTGTGTGTGTCTGGACAATAACATGTTTAGCATTACATGTGTGTGTGTCTGGACAATAACATGCTTAGCATCACATGTGTGTGTGTCTGGACAATAACATGTTTAGCATCACATGTGTGTGTGTCTGGACAATAACATGTTTAGCATTACATGTGTGTGTGTCTGGACAATAACATGTTTAGCATCACATGTGTGTGTGTCTGGACAATAACATGTTTAGCATCACATGTGTGTGTGTCTGGACAATAACATGTTTAGCATCACATGTGTGTGTGTCTGGACAATAACATGTTTAGCATTACATGTGTGTGTGTCTGGACAATAACATGTTTAGCATTACATGTGTGTGTGTCTGGACAATAACATGTTTAGCATTACATGTGTGTGTGTCTGGACAATAACATGTTTAGCATTACATGTGTGTGTGTCTGGACAATAACATGTTTAGCATTACATGTGTGTGTGTCTGGACAATAACATGTTTAGCATTACATGTGTGTGTGTCTGGACAATAACATGTTTAGCATCACATGTGTGTGTGTCTGGACAATAACATGTTTAGCATTACATGTGTGTGTGTCTGGACAATAACATGTTTAGCATTACATGTGTGTGTGTCTGGACAATAACATGTTTAGCATTACATGTGTGTGTGTCTGGACAATAACATGTTTAGCATTACATGTGTGTGTGTCTGGACAATAACATGTTTAGCATTACATGTGTGTGTGTCTGGACAATAACATGTTTAGCATTACATGTGTGTGTGTCTGGACAATAACATGTTTAGCATTACATGTGTGTGTGTCTGGACAATAACATGTTTAGCATTACATGTGTGTGTGTCTGGACAATAACATGTTTAGCATTACATGTGTGTGTGTCTGGACAATAACATGTTTAGCATTACATGTGTGTGTGTCTGGACAATAACATGTTTAGCATTACATGTGTGTGTGTCTGGACAATAACATGTTTAGCATTACATGTGTGTGTGTCTGGACAATAACATGTTTAGCATTACATGTGTGTGTGTCTGGACAATAACATGTTTAGCATTACATGTGTGTGTGTCTGGACAATAACATGTTTAGCATTACATGTGTGTGTGTCTGGACAATAACATGTTTAGCATTACATGTGTGTGTGTCTGGACAATAACATGTTTAGCATTACATGTGTGTGTGTCTGGACAATAACATGTTTAGCATTACATGTGTGTGTGTCTGGACAATAACATGTTTAGCATCACATGTGTGTGTGTCTGGACAATAACATGTTTAGCATCACATGTGTGTGTGTCTGGACAATAACATGTTTAGCATCACATGTGTGTGTGTCTGGACAATAACATGTTTAGCATCACATGTGTGTGTGTCTGGACAATAACATGTTTAGCATCACATGTGTGTGTGTCTGGACAATAACATGTTTAGCATCACATGTGTGTGTGTCTGGACAATAACATGTTTAGCATCACATGTGTGTGTGTCTGGACAATAACATGTTTAGCATCACATGTGTGTGTGTCTGGACAATAACATGTTTAGCATTACATGTGTGTGTGTCTGGACAATAACATGTTTAGCATTACATGTGTGTGTGTCTGGACAATAACATGTTTAGCATTACATGTGTGTGTGTCTGGACAATAACATGTTTAGCATTACATGTGTGTGTGTCTGGACAATAACATGTTTAGCATTACATGTGTGTGTGTCTGGACAATAACATGTTTAGCATTACATGTGTGTGTGTCTGGACAATAACATGTTTAGCATTACATGTGTGTGTGTCTGGACAATAACATGTTTAGCATTACATGTGTGTGTGTCTGGACAATAACATGTTTAGCATCTCCAGGCATTCACGGTTACAACCTTTGAAACATCTAAGTAAAAAAAATATTAACCATCACAATAAAATCCATTATTTATTTAGTTTTGGTAGGGTTATAAACCTGGGAATATCTTAGAAATCATACGTGTGCTGCATGATGTGACTCTATAACGAGGGTTTGGCATGCGCTCTGATTCTTGCGCCTCCCGCTGAGAGGGAGACAATTGCATTGCTGCTCTGCTTGTGTGCATGTTATGTTGATATCAAATCAATGGAAGATGATGGACACTTATATGGCCTTCTCTCGGTTGGTTATTAAGCCACGGAAGAAGATTAGCAAGCAGTTAAAGCATACATGTTTCTGCGTCGGTAGGCCTACATTGTCTGGGGTGGAAAGGTAGGCCTACACTGTCTGGGGTGGAAAGGTAGGCCTACACTGTCTGGGGTGGAAAGGTAGGCCTACACTGTCTGGGGTGGAAAGGTAGGCCTACACTGTCTGGGGTGGAAAGGTAGGCCTACACTGTCTGGGGTGGAAAGGTAGGCCTACACTGTCTGGGGTGGAAAGGTAGGCCTACACTGTCTGGGGTGGAAAGGTAGGGCCTACACTGTCTGGGGTGGAAAGGTAGGCCTACACTGTCTGGGGTGGAAAGGTAGGCCTACACTGTCTGGGGTGGAAAGGTAGGCCTACACTGTCTGGGGTGGAAAGGTAGGCCTACACTGTCTGGGGTGGAAAGGTAGGCCTACACTGTCTGGGGTGGAAAGGTAGGCCTACACTGTCTGGGGAGTAGGCTACACTGGGGAAAGGTAGGCCTACACTGTCTGGGGTGGAAAGGTAGGCCTACACTGTCTGGGGTGGAAAGGTAGGCCTACACTGTCTGGGGTGGAAAGGTAGGCCTACACTGTCTGGGGTGGAAAGGTAGGCCTACACTGTCTGGGGTGGAAAGGTAGGCCTACACTGTCTGGGGTGGAAAGGTAGGCCTACACTGTCTGGGGTGGAAAGGTAGGCCTACACTGTCTGGGGTGGAAAGGTAGGCCTACACTGTCTGGGGTGGAAAGGTAGGCCTACACTGTCTGGGGTGGAAAGTGCTCAGATTCCTAGGGACAGGGACTGTTTCATTGCAAACAAGACAATGATTTGGCATTGGAGAAATATGATAGACCTGTGTGTTCATCCTTTCTCTGTCTATTGTTAGCCTGTAATTTCGGTCATTTGTGTGGTATTAGAAAGTTTGTGCTAATATGTAAAATGATGTGCAATGCTTTTACTGTAAAGGAAATATTTCCACCACTTACTCTTGTCCACGAATCCACAACCTTCTGGCCCTGTGCACTATTAAAGTTCCTGCGTTGCCATGTAATGCTTACATGGCGGAGAACAGTTTTTTAAACGGCCTATCTGAAGCTCTGGTCTGTCCAAGAAGTGACGGTAAATGGTACACATGTTCTCTGCTATTTACTTTGTTTTCATTATTATTTTGGGTACACTTCTTTTTTTTTTCAATTAATCAGGGAGGGTTTAGGTTAAATGTATTTAGCTGAAGAGAGCCATCAATTTTCATTTCAGAGAGTTCCGATTTTGTCCATGTAATCCTTATCATAAATAATGTTCACTAACCATCATAATGGGTTTGGTTAGCTAGCCAATTTAGCTAGCTAGTTTCTTCTACTATACTAGCATCTGAATTCGAATTATTTTGAGTGTAATGCAGTTGATTGGTGACAATGGTATGAACATATATTCGGCATTATAACTTGATTATAACCCCAAATAAACGTGGAATGTCATGTATATTTAGACTTCAGTTGGACTTCCTAATTGCTAACGTTTTCCAGTGGGGCATTGCATGCTGGGCGTTGTAGTTTTACTGGTTATAGTATAAAGTGGTGGACTTTTCAGAACGCAGTTAGCTGCGCTTGTATTATATAAACTCTATGGTGGTGGTCTATTTGGTAGGCTTCCCACCAGGGATGAGGCCGAACTCGGTTGAGTGAAGGCACGATCAGTGTCAGGTGGCTTCAGCTGGGCAAACGGCGTGCCAACTTTGATGGTGTCGCAAAAGGGTTTGGGTTATGGCGAGGAAGGAAACTACAATGCAGATGGGGAAAAAATGTTATACTTTAGATTTATATTGTTGATGGGAGGGGAGACGGGCATTTTCATGTCCTCGGCAACGTATTTTGTCCAGTAGGATCTGGTCGGTAAGTGTCCCGATTTGGTACCAACTGAGAAACCTTGTGAAGGATTATTGGAATGTTGAAGAGCTTGTGGAGAGGTTGATTGTTCCAACATTATTTTATATTTTTTTTAATATCCAGGAAATTTTCCATACACACCAAAAGCTTATTTCTCTCAAGTTTTGTGCACAAATTTTACATCCCTGTTAGTGAGCATTTCTATTTGGCCAAGATAATCCATCCACCTGACAGGTGTGGCATATCAAGAAGCTGATTAAACAGCATGATCATTACACAGGTGCACCTTGTGCTGGGAACAATAAAAGGCCGCCCAAAAATATGTTGTTTTTTGTCACACAACACAATGCAACAGATGTCTCAAGTTTGAGGGAGCGTGCAATTGGCATGCTGACTGCAGGAATGTCCACCAGAGCTGTTGCCAGAGAATTTAATGTAATTTCTCTACCATAAGCCGCCTCAAACGTCATTTAGAGAATTAGGCCTGAGAATTCAATTGTATTTATTTTTGGGGGTATTTGACGGTGTTTTATGTTTATGTGTAATAAAAGTCTACATTTGCTTTGAGTAGTGCGTGACCCTAGGGTGGCAACACATACATTCTAAATTCTAAATGGTCTTTATGAGTAGTATTGTGATCCTAGAATGTATGTGTTGCCACCCTAAGTGATTTCAATGGGTCTTGCTCCATTCAGATTGTTTGATACTGTTCAACTCAACTTCAACCCAAAATAAATGTCTGCTTTTTAATCAATTCATGCATTTCATGCACTCATTTGAGATCATTTCCACACTGCTACATAGGGCTGCACGATATGGGCAAACAATCTAGGCCTTATTTTTAACCAAATGATTTGACTTTGCGATTTAGAGCAAAACACTTGGGTGAATTGTTGAAATCATGGAAATAGAATGATTATTCTAATTATATAGTTAGAATATAATAGTGGGCACTGAATACAGTGTTTTAACATGACAACAAATGAAAATGCCAGGGAGGAGTTATTGTGACAGGGAAGGAACCAAAGTGTTGATAAGTGTTTCCTACGGGATTCTATCTTTGACTACATTAAATGTAACACATTCTTGCTTTGATTTAGAAGATACTGCTGCACAAACAACATCCTGATTTAGGTCTGCACCATCACTGTTATTATCAGGCTGTATAGCTAATTACGTTTGCTGTAACTCAGAACATTTATTAGCTGTACTGCATTAGCATTGCATTAGCATTGCATTAGCGCATTAGCATTGCATTAGCGCATTAGCATTGCATTAGCGCATTAGCATTGCATTAGCGGCTAACAAGTAGCAGCTAACAAGATTTAGGCCCAATTTGCTAGGACAAGACAAACTAGCTGTTTGCAGATGTAACACAAACTAATAGTATAATTATAGAACACTAGTGGATTTATATTAAGAAACAAAGTGGAAATAGCATCGTTGTCATCAACATTGTTGCATGTGCTGCAGTGACGATGCAGACTGAACGCAAGTGTCTCGTGGTCGAGCAACAACAAATGTGAGTGACGGGGGCGGGGCTAGGTCTGTGTGGAAAATGGCATAGAGAGAGAGAGAGAGCAAATAGAGATGACACGTTACACACAGAGTATTCGATTTAACAAACCAAACATTTCAAATACCGTTAAAGAAGCTAAAGTAAAAATCCAAACCGGTCCGTGCGTCAAATACGGTATTCCGCCCAGCCCTAATGTAGCCTACGTTTCCTGATTGGGTTGAGAATTGTGTTGCTACTTCTGTGAACGTCTGAACGTTGCATCTAAAAAATAAGCTGCTCATTTTCAGGACATAACGTTGTAAACACTGTGCTAAATGTTTCTGTAAACTGTCCAACGCTGACTTGTGTCAGTAACTAGACGTTCTAATGAAGTGTATTAATTAAAAGAGCTTTAAGAATTTATATTATATGAAAGTGCATGAGCACAGACACTAGGGATGCCTCTTCCACCGCTTAGCAACTGAAAGAGCATGAAATAATACACGAGATAATTTAGTAATGGTCCCAGTGTGGAAAGAGATATAGTTCATCATGGTTTTAGATCCATTTGTATGTGAAATAAAATCTATTGAAGCCAGTTTGTGTGTAGAAATTGTATTAAAACTGACCACAGTACTTAAGTGACAGTCTTTCTGTAATGTAGTTACAATGACATCATAATCCAGTCTTTCTGTCATGTAGTTACAATGACATCATAATCCAGTCTGTTGGTACATTTGGAGAGGAGTTGGATCTTAAAAAGGCCCAGCGCCTCAAAAAAAACAAAGTACTTTGTTTATGTTTTTTGTGCGTTCTATGTTAAAGCATGTGGGCTGAGCAGAGATATTTATGTATGTAATGTATATAATAACTATGTATTCATACCATGACTCTCCTATTCCATGGAATGCCCATTGTCCTCATGACAAGTCTGCTAAATTGTTTTATCTGGTTCTTCAATGATAGATGGAACTGGTTCTTCAATGATAGATGGAACTGACAAGGTTAACTTTGATTTTATACCAACCAAATCAAATCTAACGTATTGCCTGCAATGTGCATGGGCTTCATGATGGGGGAAAAAAGGATACGGTTCTTGAACACTTAAAGAGATTATCAGCAGATATGGTTTTCCTACAAGAATTACATGGAGAAAAAGGAGAAATGTAATATTTAAAGAGGAGTTAGGTTGGAGAGGCCTATGCTGCCACCTACTGTAGTAACAGCAGAGGTGTGGACATCCTGATAAATAAGAATAAACTCATTTTCATTTGAAAGTTCACATGTTCCAGAAGGCATTTCTGCCAAAAAAATAAACAACATTTTGTTGGTACTTTTCTCATCAATCTTCTTGATAAAAAGTTGTACTTAAACTTGTAAATGGAAATCAATCAATCCTCTATCGGTAAAACAATGGAAATCAATCAAGCCTCTATCGGTAAAACAATGGAAATCAATCAAGCCTCTATCGGTAAAACAATGGAAATCAATCAATCCTCTATCGGGTAAACAATGGAAATCAATCAATCCTCTATCGGTAAAACAATGGAAAGGTCAAATGCTTTATCTGAATGTTGAACGTGGGTGAGCGACGGAGAGAAAACAAAATGGTGCAGTTTGAGGACATGTTTGAGTAGAGTGATGCGGTGCTGGAGATGGGGGGGAGGGGGGGTGTGATGGAGTTAATGTTTGAGTAGAGTGATGTGGCGCTGGAGATGGGGGGGAGGGGGGGGGTGTGATGGAGTTGATGTTTGAGTAGAGTGATGCGGCGCTGGAGATGGGGGGGGGGGGGGGGTGTGATGGAGTTAATGTTTGAGTAGAGTGATGTGGCGCTGGAGATGGGGGGGAGGGGGGGGTGTGATGGAGTTGATGTTTGAGTAGAGTGATGCGGCGCTGGAGATGGGGGGGAGGGGGGGGTGATGGAGTTGATGTTTGAGTAGAGTGATGCGGTGCTGGAGATGGGGGGGGGAGGGGGGTGTGATGGAGTTGATGTTTGAGTAGAGTGATGCGGTGCTGGAGATGGGGGGGGGGGGGGGTGTGATGGAGTTGATGTTTGAGTAGAGTGATGCGGCGCTGGAGATGGGGGGGAGGGGGGGGGGTGATGGAGTTGATGTTTGAGTAGAGTGATGTGGCGCTGGAGATGGGGGGGAGGGGGGGGTGTGATGGAGTTGATGTTTGAGTAGAGTGATGCGGCGCTGGAGATGGGGGGGAGGGGGGGGTGATGGAGTTGATGTTGAGTAGAGTGATGCGGTGCTGGAGATGGGGGGGGGAGGGGGGTGTGATGGAGTTGATGTTTGAGTAGAGTGATGCGGTGCTGGAGATGGGGGGGTGTGTGGAGTTGATGTTTGAGTAGAGTGATGCGGCGCTGGACGATGGGGGGGAGGGGGGGGGGTGATGGAGTTGATGTTTGAGTAGAGTGATGCGGCGCTGGAGATGGGGGGGAGGGGGGGGTGTGATGGAGTTTAATGTTTGAGTAGAGTGATGGGGAGGGGGGGTGTGATGGAGTTGATGTTTTGAGTAGAGTGATGCGGCGCTGGAGATGGGGG
>NW_024057688.1:0-93918 GCF_016432855.1 Salvelinus namaycush | reverse complement strand
AGTGATAATGCATTGGGCCTATAGTCTACTGCATAACCAATATGATAATGCATTGGGCCTATAGTCTACTGCATAAACCTCAGTGATAATATATTGGGCCTATAGTCTACTGCATAAACCCCAGTGATAATGCATTGGGCCTGTAGTCTACTGCATAACCAATATGATAATGCATTGGGCCTATAGTCTACTGCACAAACCTCAGTGATAATGCATTGGGCCTGTAGTCTACTGCACAACATAGTTCAGTCTGTGCATGTAAGGGCCTAGAACAGAGAGTTTTCTCTCTCTCTCTCTCTCTCTCTCTGTCTCTCTGTCTCTCTGTCTCTCTGTCTGTCTCTCTCTGTCTCTCTCTCTCTCTCTCTCTCTCTCTCTGTCTCTCTCTGTCTCTCTCTCTGTCTCTCTCTCTCCCCCTCTCTGTCTCTCTCTCTCTCCCCCACTCTCTCTCTCTCTCTCTCTCATTCTCTCCCTCTCTCTCCCCCACTCTCTCTCTCTCTGTCTCTGTCTCTCTCTCTCTGTCTCTGTCTCTCTCTCTCTCTCTCTCTCTCTCTCTCCCCCCCTCTCTCCCTCGCTCTGTCTCTCTCTAGCTCTCTCTAGCTCTCTCTGTCTCAATTCAATTTCAATTTAAAGGCTTTATTGGCATGGGAAACATATGTTAACATTGTCAAAGCAAGTGATGTAGATAATAAACACATGTGAAATAAACAATACAAATCTACAGTAAACATTACACTCACAGATGATCCAAAATTATGAAGACATTTTTCCAAATATATATGGGAGTTTATCAAAATTGGGTTTTGTTTTCAAATTCTTTGTGGTTACACAGATTGCACAGCTCGTCTGTGTTTTTCTTTTAATGAAGAGGTCTGGTTTGACTCGCTCAGGGTGGGGGAATCTTTCTCAGGAGAGAGCTTCTCCTGCCGCATTCCCTCTTTCTACCGTTACTGTTCCAGACAGTCGTGGCCAAAGGTTTTGAGAATGACACAAATATTAATTTTCACAAAGTCTGCTGTCTCAGTTTGTATGATGGCAATTTGCATATACTCCAGAATGTTATGAAGAGTGATCAGATGAATTGCAATTAATTGCAAAGTCCCTCTTTGCCATGCAAATGAACTGAATCCCCCCCCCAAAAAAATGTCCACTGCATTTCAGCCCTGCCACAAAAGGACCAGCTGACATGTCAGTGATTCTCTCGTTAACACAGGTGTGAGTGTTGACGAGGACAAGGCTGGAGATCACTCTGTCATGCTGATTGAGTTTGAATCACAGACTGGAAGCTTCAAAAGGAGGGTGGTGCTTGGAAACATTGTTCTTCCTCTGTCAACCATGGTTACCTGCAAGGAAACACATGCTGTCATCATTGCTTTGCACAAAAGGGCTTCACAGGCTGCCAGTAAGATTGCACCTAAATCAACCATGTATTGGATCATGAAGAACTTCAAGGAGAGTGGTTCAACTGTTGTGAAGAAGGCTTCAGGGCGCCCAAAAAAGTCCAGCAAGCGCCAGGACCGTCTCCTAAAGTTGATTCAGCTGCGGGATCGGGGCACCACCAGTACAGAGCTTGCTCAGGAATGGCAGCAGGCAGGTGTGAGTGCATCTGCACGCACAGTAAGGCGAAGACTTTTGGAGGATGGCCTGGTGTCAAGGAGGGCAGCAAAGAAGTCACTTCTCTCCAGGAAAAACATCAGGGACAGACTGATATTCTGCAAAAGGTACAGGGATTGGACTGCTGAGGACTGGGGTAACGTCATTTTCTCTGATGAATCCCCTTTCCGATTGTTTGGGGCATCCGGAAAAAGCATGTCCGGAGAAGACAAGGTGAGCGCTACCTGTGTCATGCCAACAGTAAAGCATCCTGAGACTGTTCATGTGTGGGGTTGCTTCTCAGCCAAGGGAGTGGGCTCACTCACAATTTTGCCAGTTTGGTGACGAACAATGCCTTTTCCAGCATGATGGAGCACCTTGCCATAAGGCAAAAGTGATAACTAAGTGGCTCGGGGAACAAAACATCGATATTTTGGGTCCATGGCCAGGAAACTCCCCAGACCTTAATCCCATTGGGAACTTGTGGTCAATCCTCAAGAGGCGGGTGGACAAACAAAAACTCTCAAAATCTGACAAACTCCAAGCATTGTTTATGCAAGAATGGGCTGCCATCAGTCAGGATGTGGCCCAGAAGTTAATTGACAGCATGCCAGGGTGGATTGCAGAGGTCTTGAAAAAGAATGGTCATCAACTTCAAGTAGTTGTCAATAAAAGCCTTTGAAATGCTTGTAATTATACTTCAGTATTCCATAGTAACATCTGACAAAAATATCTAAAGACACTGAAGCAGCAGACTTTGTGGAAATGAATATTTGTGTCGTTCTCAAAACGTTTGTCCACGACTGTTCAGGTTGACATTGACTCCTCATTGTCTAGTATCCTAGGTTTCCACCCATCACTAACACCCCCCCTAACAGAGGGGGAGTGTGTTAATATAGCACTGGTCCTCATTGTCTAGTATCCTAGGTTTCCCCTAACAGAGGGGGAGTGTGTTAATATAGCACTGGTATTTGCGGAAGATTAAGTTGCTTACATTCACATTTTTTAATTGGCAGCAAAAAGTGTCTCTGGAGTGTTCACAATTACCTTTTTTTTGTACTCTTTTCCTGACTTCCCATTTTTTACATCCAGGGGGTACTGTATTGTAATGACCTCTGTACAGAGGGAGGGGGCTTCAAAGGCCTCTGCATTTCGGTGGTGGAGGCTGTGAAACTCTCCTGCCTTCGTTGGGCTCAAGGGCTTTGACACCTCTCACTTCACACGTGAATGCTAATTGATGTTACAGACAGATCTGTTCTGTCTTAGGAAGCTTGGTAGCTTTAACTTAGCATTCAGTCCTTATAAAGTAAAATAGGATTATTGTAATTTATTTTTCGTCTTGGCTTTAAAAGTAGCTTCAGACTGAACATTACTCCCTCAGTTCCAGGTTGGATGGTGTTTTCAGGTTTCTGTTGTGCTTCTTTTGCTGGTCGTGGGTTTGCCAGAGCATTTGCTCTATAGTCGTTGGGAATAAGAATATTTATTTAGTAGTAGGAATCCTTCCTGGTAATTTTGTCCAAAATCAGGTTGTAGAGGGGGTTTGTCAAGGGGACATGTTGTAGAAGGGGTTTGTCAAGGGGACATGTTGTAGAAGGGGTTTGTCAAGGGGACATGTTGTAGAAGGGGTTTGTCAAGGGGACATGTTGTAGAGGGGGTTTGTCAAGGGGACGTGTTGTAGAGGGGGTTTGTCAAGGGGACGTGTTGTAGAGGGGGTTTGTCAAGGGGACGTGTTGTAGAGGGGGTTTGTCAAGGGGACGTGTTGTAGAGGGGGTTTGTCAAGGGGACGTGTTGTAGAGGGGGTTTATCAAGGGGACATGTTGTAGAAGGGGTTTGTCAAGGGGACATGTTGTAGAGGAGGTTTGTCAAGGGGACATGTTGTAGAGGGGGTTTGTCAAGGGGACATGTTGTAGAGGGGGTTTGTCAAGGGGACATGTTGTGGAGGGGGTTTGTCAAGGGGACATGTTGTAGAGGGGGTTTGTCAAGGGGACATGTTGTAGAAGGGGTTTGTCAAGGGGACATGTTGTAGAGGGGGTTTGTCAAGGGGACATGTTGTAGAGGGGGTTTGTCAAGGGGACATGTTGTAGAGGGGGTTTGTCAAGGGGACATGTTGTAGAGGGGGTTTGTCAAGGGGACATGTTGTAGAAGGGGTTTGTCAAGGGGACATGTTGTAGAAGGGGTTTGTCAAGGGGACATGTTGTAGAGGGGGTTTGTCAAGGGGACATGTTGTAGAGGGGGTTTGTCAAGGGGACATGTTGTAGAGGGGGTTTGTCAAGGGGACATGTTGTAGAGGGGGTTTGTCAAGGGGACGTGTTGTAGAGGGGGTTTGTCAAGGGGACGTGTTGTAGAGGGGGTTTGTCAAGGGGACATGTTGTAGGGGAGGTTTGTCAAGGGGACATGTTGTAGAGGGGGTTTGTCAAGGGGACGTGTTGTAGAGGGGGTTTGTCAAGGGGACGTGTTGTAGAGGGGGTTTGTCAAGGGGACGTGTTGTAGAGGGGGTTTGTCAAGGGGACGTGTTGTAGAGGGGGTTTGTCAAGGGGACGTGTTGTAGAGGGGGTTTATCAAGGGGACATGTTGTAGAAGGGGTTTGTCAAGGGGACATGTTGTAGAGGAGGTTTGTCAAGGGGACATGTTGTAGAGGGGGTTTGTCAAGGGGACATGTTGTAGAGGGGGTTTGTCAAGGGGACATGTTGTGGAGGGGGTTTGTCAAGGGGACATGTTGTAGAGGGGGTTTGTCAAGGGGACATGTTGTAGAAGGGGTTTGTCAAGGGGACATGTTGTAGAGGGGGTTTGTCAAGGGGACATGTTGTAGAGGGGGTTTGTCAAGGGGACATGTTGTAGAGGGGGTTTGTCAAGGGGACATGTTGTAGAAGGGGTTTGTCAAGGGGACATGTTGTAGAAGGGGTTTGTCAAGGGGACATGTTGTAGAGGGGGTTTGTCAAGGGGACATGTTGTAGAGGGGGTTTGTCAAGGGGACATGTTGTAGAGGGGGTTTGTCAAAGGGACATGTTGTAGAGGGGGTTTGTCAAGGGGACATGTTGTAGAGGGGGTTTGTCAAGGGGACGTGTTGTAGAGGGGGTTTGTCAAGGGGACGTGTTGTAGGGGAGGTTTGTCAAGGGGACGTGTTGTAGAGGGGGTTTGTCAAGGGGACGTGTTGTAGAGGGGGTTTGTCAAGGGGACGTGTTGTAGAGGGGGTTTGTCAAGGGGACGTGTTGTAGAGGGGGTTTGTCAAGGGGACGTGTTGTAGAGGGGGTTTGTCAAGGGGGCGTGTTGTAGAGGGGGTTTGTCAAGGGGACGTGTTGTAGAGGGGGTTTGTCAAGGGGGCGTGTTGTAGAGGGGGTTTGTCAAGGGGACATGTTGTAGAGGGGGTTTATCAAGGGGACATGTTGTAGAAGGGGTTTGTCAAGGGGACATGTTGTAGAGGGGGTTTGTCAAGGGGACATGTTGTAGAAGGGGTTTGTCAAGGGGACATGTTGTAGAAGGGGTTTGTCAAGGGGACATGTTGTAGAGGGGGTTTGTCAAGGGGACATGTTGTAGAAGGGGTTTGTCAAGGGGACATGTTGTAGAGGGGGTTTGTCAAGGGGACATGTTGTAGAAGGGGTTTGTCAAGGGGACATGTTGTAGAGGGGGTTTGTCAAGGGGACATGTTGTAGAGGGGGTTTGTCAAGGGGACATGTTGTAGAGGGGGGTTGTCAAGGGGACATGTTGTGGAGGGGGTTTGTCAAGGGGACATGTTGTAGAGGGGGTTTGTCAAGGGGACATGTTGTAGAGGGGGTTTGTCAAGGGGACGTGTTGTAGAGGGGGTTTGTCAAGGGGACGTGTTGTAGAGGGGGTTTGTCAAGGGGACGTGTTGTAGAGGGGGTTTGTCAAGGGGACGTGTTGTAGAGGGGGTTTGTCAAGGGGACGTGTTGTAGAGGGGGTTTGTCAAGGGGACGTGTTGTAGAGGGGGTTTGTCAAGGGGACGTGTTGTAGAGGGGGTTTGTCAATGGGACGTGTTGTAGAGGGGGTTTGTCAAGGGGACATGTTGTAGAGGGGGTTTGTCAAGGGGACATGTTGTAGAGGGGGTTTGTCAAGGGGACGTGTTGTAGAGGGGGTTTGTCAAGGGGACATGTTGTAGAGGGGTTTGTCAAGGGGACATGTTGTAGAAGGGGTTTGTCAAGGGGGCATGTTGTAGAGGGGGTTTGTCAAGGGGACGTGTTGTAGAGAGGGTTTGTCTAGGGGACGTGTTGTAGAGGGGGTTTGTCAAGGGGACGTGTTGTAGAGGGGGTTTGTCAAGGGGACGTGTTGTAGAAGGGGTTTGTCAAGGGGACATGTTGTAGAGGGGGTTTGTCAAGGGGACATGTTGTAGAAGGGGTTTGTCAAGGGGACATGTTGTAGAGGGGGTTTGTCAAGGGGACATCTTGTAGAAGGGGTTTGTCAAGGGGACATGTTGTAGAAGGGGTTTGTCAAGGGGACATGTTGTAGAGGGGGTTTGTCAAGGGGACGTGTTGTAGAGGGGGTTTGTCAAGGGGACGTGTTGTAGAGGGGGTTTGTCAAGGGGACATGTTGTAGAAGGGGTTTGTCAAGGGGACATGTTGTAGAAGGGGTTTGTCAAGGGGACATGTTGTAGAGGGGGTTTGTCAAGGGGACATGTTGTAGAGGGGGTTTGTCAAGGGGACATGTTGTAGAGGGGGTTTGTCAAGGGGACATGTTGTAGAGGGGTTTGTCAAGGGGACATGTTGTAGAGGGGGTTTGTCAAGGGGACATGTTGTAGAGGGGGTTTGTCAAGGGGACGTGTTGTAGAGGGGGTTTGTCAAGGGGACATGTTGTAGAGGGGGTTTGTCAAGGGCACATGTTGTAGAGGGGGTTTGTTACATTGTATTTTAGATTCTCAGATTGACATGGCGATGTAACCTGCCAGTGTCCTGCCAGTTGTAGAAAAATAAAGGATGATCAAATGTTACTCTGTATTAGAAGAGATGTAAAGAAGGAAGCTAGAGACAGAAAGAGAGGGAGAGAGAGATAGAAAGAGATACACAGAAAGATATAGAGAGGGAGAGAAAGAGAGGCAAAGAGAGAAAGAGGGAGAGACACAGACAGAGAGGGAGAGACACAGACAGAGAGGGAGAGACACAGACAGAGAGGGAGAGACACAGACAGAGAGGGAGAGACACAGACACAGAGGGAGAGACACAGACACAGAGGGAGAGACACAGACACAGAGGGAGAGACACAGACACAGAGGGAGAGACACAGAGGGAGAGACACAGACACAGAGGGAGAGACACAGACACAGAGGGAGAGACACAGACACAGAGGGAGAGACACAGACACAGAGGGAGAGACACAGACACAGAGGGAGAGACACAGACACAGAGGGAGAGACACAGACACAGAGGGAGAGACACAGACACAGAGGGAGAGACACAGACAGATAGAGAGAGAAAGGGGAGTGTCAGAGAGACACAGAAAGAGAGGGAGAGAAAGAGGCAAAGAGAGAGAGACAGGCAAAGAGAGAGAGACAGGCAGAAAGGGGGAAAGGGGAGTGTCAGAGAGGGAGAGAAAGAGAGACACAGAAAGAGAGGGAGAGAGAGATAGAGAGGGAGAAGAGGCAAAGAGAGAAAGAGAGACAGACAGAGGAAGAGAGAGATAGAGGGAGACAGAAAGAGAG
Organism: Salvelinus namaycush; assembly: GCF_016432855.1. Lineage (NCBI taxonomy): Eukaryota > Metazoa > Chordata > Actinopteri > Salmoniformes > Salmonidae > Salvelinus > Salvelinus namaycush. Next base: position 86,681 of record NW_024057688.1, on the reverse strand, counting down.
GGATATACATACAGAGGGAGAGAAAGAGACAGAGATAGATAGGGAGAGACACAGAAAGAGGGAGTGAGAGAGGGACGTGGAGAGGGTGAGAGAAAGATAGAGGATGTGGCAGATGTGTCGTCTAATGGATAACAGATAGCGTTATTCTCTTTTATTCGACTCCCATCCAGCCTCGGGGAGCCTCAGAGAGGTGTAGTGAAGAAGTACCAACGTAACGTTTTCAGCTCATTAAGAACCGAGACTAAAGGTCATTCTAAAGAATAGAGTCAATTAAATAAATGACCCACTTTATACTAACAGCTATTTTTTTTTGTAAATCATTTATTGTTGAGTTTTACTGTCGACTTCAGATGGGGATCAGCAGACAAACATAATTTTAAATATATATAAAATGACATAATTTTGATGTATAGAATGAGAACCGTGATGTTGACCGATTAAACTGTCTGATGCATTAGAATATAATGGACGGCCCTGTGATTGTGTTATATACGGTATAGAGAGACTGACCTAGAGAAGTGTTGTTAACCTCTAGAGATTATTCACACTGAATAGAGTGATATCTCTCTAATGAAGTTCATTAAAGGTTTCTCTCATGACGGTGTTGTTTTGCGGCAACAAACCGTCGACCCGGCTGATCTGAAAGCTTCATCCGGTCATTAACAAACAGTCGACCCGTCGACCCGGCTGATCTGAAAGCTTCATCCGGTCATTAACAAACAGTCGACCCGGCTGATCTGAAAGCTTCATCCGGTCATTAACAAACCGTCGACCCGTCGACCCTGCTGATCTGAAAGCTTCATCCGGTCATTAACAAACAGTCGACCCGTCGACCCGGCTGATCTGAAAGCTTCATCCGGTCATTAACAAACCATCGACCCGTCTGATCTGAAAGCTTCATCCGGTCATTAACAAACCGTCGACCCGTCGACTCTGCTGATCTGAAAGCTTCATCTGGTCATTAACAAACTGTCGACCCGTCTGATCTGAAAGCTTCATCTGGTCATTAACAAACCGTCGACCCGTCTGATCTGAAAGCTTCATCTGGTCATTAACAAACCGTCGACCCTGCTGATCTGAAAGCTTCAGCTGGTCATTAACAAACCGTCGACCCGTCTGATCTGAAAGCTTCATCTGGTCATTAACAAACCGTCGACCCGTCTGATCTGAAAGCTTCATCTGGTCATTAACAAACCGTCGACCCGTCTGATCTGAAAGCTTCATCTGGTCTTTAACAAACCATCGACCCGTCTGATCTGAAAGCTTCATCTGGTCATTAACAAACCGTCGACCCGTCTGATCTGAAAGCTTCATCTGGTCATTAACAAACCGTCGACCCTGCTGATCTGAAAGCTTCATCCGGTCATTAACAAACCGTCGACCCGGCTGATCTGAAAGCTTCATCCGGTCATTAACAAACCGTCGACCCGGCTGATCTGAAAGCTTCATCCGGTCATTAACAAACAGTCGACCCGTCGACCCGGCTGATCTGAAAGCTTCATCCGGTCATTAACAAACCGTCGACCCGTCGACTCTGCTGATCTGAAAGCTTCATCCGGTCATTAACAAACCGTCGACCCGGCTGATCTGAAAGCTTCATCCGGTCATTAACAAACCGTCGACCCGTCGACCCGGCTGATCTGTAAGCTTCATCCGGTCATTAACAAACCGTCGACCCGTCGACTCTGCTGATCTGACAGCTTCATCCGGTCATTAACAAACCATCGACCCGTCTGATCTGAAAGCTTCATCTGGTCATTAACAAACCATCGACCCGTCTGATCTGAAAGCTTCATCTGGTCATTAACAAACCGTCGACCCGTCGACCCGGCTGATCTGAAAGCTTCATCTGGTCATTAACAAACCGTCGACCCGTCGACCCTGCTGATCTGAAAGCTTCATCTGGTCATTAACAAACCGTCGACCCGTCGACCCGGCTGATCTGAAAGCTTCATCTGGTCATTAACAAACCGTCGACCCGTCGACCCGGCTGATCTGAAAGCTTCATCCGGTCATTAACGAACAGTCGACCCGTCGACCCTGCTGATCTGAAAGCTTCATCTGGTCATTAACGAACAGTCGACCCGTCGACCCGTCTGATCTGAAAGCTTCATCCGGTCATTAACAAACAGTCGACCCGTCGACCCGGCTGATCTGAAAGCTTCATCTGGTCATTAACAAACAGTCGACCCGTCGACCCGGCTGATCTGAAAGCTTCATCTGGTCATTAACGAACAGTCGACCCGTCGACCCGGCTGATCTGAAAGCTTCATCCGGTCATTAACGTTCGCCATGAATGATGGGTTTGGAAAATATGTGGTTCTCTGCTATTCACCCTCTGAGACACCCACCCAGTGTGGTTCTCTCTGTCTCTCTCTCTCTTCCTCTCATGCATACTCTCTCTCATTTTATCTCTCTCTCCCTTTCTCTCTCTCCTTCCATCCATCTCGCCATACTCAGTGATGTGTCTCAGCTGTGGTGGGACGATGTCTTGCCAAAGAGAAACCAAATGGTTTGAATGAGGAGTTAATTAATTTACCCCTCTCATCAGGGTCAGATCGTTATTTCCCCACAATAGAGCGTGTTGATATCTGAGCATCTTTGAGTAACCCTTTAACCCCTGTATGATGTGGGCTGGACTGACTCCAGGGCCGCATTCCAACTGGCACACGTTTCCTAGTCCCTTGATTGTGCACTACTATCACTGGAGGGTGATTTGGTCATCTGACTGCTGGAAAGGGGTTTAAAGTAGGTTAAATTTGATAGGGGCAATGTTATGTTGTTAAAGGTTATATGGGCTGTGTTATATGTTGTTAAAGGAGATATGGGCTGTGTTATATGTTGTTAAATGAGATATGGGCTGTGTTATATGTTGTTAAAGGAGATATGGGCTGTGTTATATGTTGTTAAATGAGATAGGGGCAATGTTATATGTTGTTAAAGTAGGTAGGGGCTATGTTGTATGTTGTTAAATGAGATAGGAGCAATGTTATATGTTGTTAAAGGAGATATGGGCTGTGTTATATGTTGTTAAATGAGATATGGGCTGTGTTATATGTTGTTAAAGGAGATATCGGCTGTGTTATATGTTGTTAAAGGAGATATGGGCTGTGTTATATGTTGTTAAAGGAGATATGGGCTGTGTTATATGTTGTTAAATGAGATATGGGCTGTGTTATATGTTGTTAAAGGAGATATTGGCTGTGTTATATGTTGTTAAAGGAGATATGGGCTGTGTTATATGTTGTTAAAGGAGATATGGGCTGTGTTATATGTTGTTAAAGGAGATATGGGCTGTGTTATATGTTGTTAAAGGAGATATGGGCTGTGTTTTATGTTGTAAAATGAGATAAGGGCGATGTTTTAAATCAAATCAAAAAAAAATTGTCACATGCGCCGAATACAAGTGTAGACCTTACCGTGAAATGCTGACTTACAAGCCCTTAACCAACAACGCAGTTCACGAAGAGTTGAGAAAATATTTACCAAATAAACTAAAGTAAAAAAATAAAATAAAGTAACACAATAAAATAACAATGTGGAGGTTATATACAGGGGGTACCGGTACAGAGTCAATGTGGAGGCTATATACAGGGGGTACCAGTACCGAGTCAATGTGGAGGCTATATACAGGGGGTACCGGTACAGAGTCAATGTGGAGGCTATATACAGGGGGTACCAGTACCGAGTCAATGTGGAGGCTATATACAGGGGGTACCAGTACCGAGTCAATGTGGAGGCTATATACAGGGGGTACCAGTACCGAGTCAATGTGTCCAGGATCTAGTTGCAGAGGGATGTTTTTAGTCCCAGAGTCCTTAGCTTATTGATGAGCTTTGAGGACATTATGGTGTTGAACGCTGAGCTGTAGTCAATGAACAGCATTATCTCATAGGTGTTCCTTTTGTCCAGGTGGGAAAGGGCAGTGTGGAGTGCAATTGACATTGCGTCATCTGTGGATCTGTTGGTGCGGTATGTAAATTGGATTGGGTCTAGGATATCCGGGAGGATGCTGTTGATGTGAGCCATGACCAGCCTTTAAAAGCACTTCATGGCTACCCACATAAGTGCTACGAGTCGGTAATCATTTAGGCAGGTTACCTTCGCTCCCTTGGGCACAGGGACTACTATTACTACTGTAATAGTTTTCAAGCCCTGCCACATCCGACGAGTGTCAGAGCCGGTGTAGTAGGAGTCAATCTTAATCCTGTATTGACGCTTTGCTTGTTTGATGGTTTGTCTGAGGGCATAGCGGGATTACTTATAAGCGTCCGGATTAGTGTCCCGCTCCTTGAAAGCGGCAGCTCTAGCCTTTAGCTCGATGCGGATGTTGCCTGTAATCCATGGCTTCTGGTTGGGATATGTACGTACAGTCACTGTGGGGACGACATCATCGATGCACTTATTGATGAAACCAATGACTGAGGTGGTGTATTCCTCAATGCCATTGGATGAATCCCGGAACATATTCCACTCTGTGCTAGCAAAACAGTCTTGTAGCATCTGTGTCATCTGACCACTTCCATATTGAGGAAGTCACTGGTACTTCCTGCTTTAGTTTTTCCTTGTAAGCAGATATCAGGAGGATAGAATTATGGTCAGATTTGCCAAATGGAGGGTGAGGGAGAGCTTTGTATGCATCTGTGTGTGTGGAGTAAAGGTGGTTTGTACATAATGTTTCTGCCACCATCTTTTATGACCGAAAATAGCTTCTGGATATCAGAACATCAATTAATCACCTCGAACTGGACAAAGATTTGTTTCTTAACGAGTTGGACTCCAAGGATTTACTGGAGATATCCTATTATATCGTCTATTTGTCAATAACAGCTGAATCACTGTTAAGGAAGTCTCGAGGTTTTGATCACCTGAGGTAGAGTATCTCAGGATAAGCTGTAGACCACTATTTACCAAAAACAAAGGAGGACCAAGGCACTCTTCATATAATTAATTAACATGTCTTTATTAGTATGGAAACAAAGGATAAAAAAAAATCCAACGCGTTTCGGCTGCATGGCCTTCGTCAAGAGAGTTTTCATCTGTATTTTTCGTAGCTGTCTATTTACCACTACAAACCAATGCTGGCACTAAGACCGCACTCAACCAGCTGTATAAGGCCATAAGCAAACAAGAAAATGCTCATCCAGAGGCGGCGCTCCTAGTGGCCGGGGATTTTAATGCAGGGAAACTTCAATCCGTTTTGCCTAATTTCTACCAGCATGTCGCATGTGCAACCAGAAGGAAAAAAAACTATAGGCCACCTTTACTCCACACACAGAGATGCATACAAAGCTCTCCCTCGCCCTCCATTTGGCAAATATGACCATAATTATATCCTCCTGATTTCTGCTTACAAGCAAAAACTAAAGCAGGAAGTACCAGTGACTCTTGCAATTCGGAAGTGGTCAGACGACGCAGATGCTAAGCAATGGGACTGTTTTGCTAGCACAGACTTGAATATGTTCCGGGACTCATGCGATGGCATTGAGGAGTATACCACCTCAGTCACCAGCTTCATCAATAATTGCATCAAGGACATCGTCCCCACAGTGGCCAACCAGAAGCCATGGATTACAGGCAACATCCGCACTGAGTTAAAGGCTATAGCTGCCTTTTTCAAGGAGCGGGACTCTAACCCAGACACTTATAAGAAATCCCACTATGCCCTCAGATGAACCATCAAACAGCCAAAGCGTAAATACAGAACTAAGATTGAATCCTACTACACCGGCTCCAATGCTCGTCGGATGTGGCAGAGCTTGCAAACTATTACTGACTAAAAATGGAAGCCCAGCCGCGAGCTGCCCAGTGACACAAGCCTACCAGACAAGCCAAATTACTCCTATGTGCGCTTTGAGGCAAACAACACTGAAGCATTCATGAGCGTTTGCCGTAGCCGATGTGAGTAAGACCTTTAAACCAGTCAACATTCACAAGGCTGCAGGACGGATTACGTGTACTCCAAGCATGCGCTGACCAACTGGTCACCTTGTCCCTGGCCGAGTCTGTAATACCTACAAATTTCACGCGGACCACCATAGTCCCTGTGCCCAAGAACACCAAGCTAAACTGCCTAAATGACTACCGACCGTAGCACTCACGTCTGTAGCCATGAAGTGCTTTGAAAGGCTGGTCATGGCTCACATCAACACCATCATCCCTGAAACCTTAGACCCAATCCAATTTAGCATACCTCTCCCCCATATGTCCACAGATGACGCCACCGCTATTGCACTCAACACTGCCCTTTGCCACCTGGACAAAAGGAACACCAACGTGAGAATGCTGTTCATTAACTACAGCTCAGCATTCAACACCATAGTGCCCTCAAAGCTCATCACTAAGTTAAGGACCCTGGGACAAAACACATTCTTCTGCAACTGGATCCTGGACTTCCTGACGGGCCGCCCCCAGGTGGTAAGGGTAGGCAACAACACGTCTGCCACGCTGATCCTCAACACTGCGGCCCCTCAGGGGTATGTACTTAAAGACCTGGAAGTGTGGTGCCAGGACAACTGCCTCTCCCTCAACGTGATCAACACTAAGGAGATGATTGTGGACTACAGGAAAAGGAGGGCCGGCATGCCCTCATTCTCATTGACGGGGCTGTAGTGCTGCAGGTTGAGAGCCTCAAGTTCCTTGATGTCCACGTCACCAACAAAGTATCATGGTCCAAACACACCAAAACAGTAGTGAAAAGGGCACGACAAAGCCTATTCCGCCTCAGGAGACTGAAAAATTTTGGCATTGGTCCACAGATCCCCCAAAAAGTTATACAGCTGCACCATCGAGAGCATCCTGACTGGTTGCATCACTGGCTGGTTTGGCAGCTGCTCGGCCTCGACCGCAAGTCGCTACAGAGGGTAGTGCGTACGGCCCAGTGCATCACTGGGGCCAAGTACCAGGGTCAGTACCAGGGTCAGTTCCAGTGTATATACAGGGTCAGATACAGGGTCAGTTACAGGGTCAGTTACAGTGTATATACAGGGTCAGTTACAGTGTATATACAGGGTCAGATACAGTGTATATACAGGGTCAGTTACACGGTCAGTACCAGGGTCAGTACCAGGGTCAGTACCAGGGTCAGTTCCAGTGTATATACAGGGTCAGTACCAGGGTCAGCTACAGTGTATATACAGGGTCAGTACCAGGGTCAGTACCAGGGTCAGCTACAGTGTATATACAGGGTCAGTACCAGGGTCAGCTACAGTGTATATACAGGGTCAGTACCAGGGTCAGCTACAGTGTATATACAGGGTCAGTACCAGGGTCAGCTACAGTGTATATACAGGGTCAGTACCAGGGTCAGCTACAGTGTATATACAGGGTCAGTACCAGGGTCAGTACCAGGGTCAGTTCCAGTGTATATACAGGGTCAGTACCAGGGTCAGCTACAGTGTATATACAGGGTCAGTACCAGGGTCAGCTACAGTGTATATACAGGGTCAGTACCAGGGTCAGCTACAGTGTATATACAGGGTCAGTACCAGGGTCAGCTACAGTGTATATACAGGGTCAGTACCAGGGTCAGCAACAGTGTATGTACCAGGGTCAGTACCAGGGTCAGTTCCAGTGTATATACAGGGTCAGTTACAGTGTATATACAGGGTCAGTTCCAGGGTCAGTTCCAGTGTATATACAGGGTCAGTTACACGGTCAGTACCAGGGTCAGTTACAGTGTATATACAGGGTCAGTACCAGGGTCAGCTACAGTGTATATACAGGGTCAGTACCAGGGTCAGCTACAGTGTATATACAGGGTCAGTTACAGGGTCAGTACCAGGGTCAGTTCCAGTGTATATACAGGGTCAGTACCAGGGTCAGTTCGTGTATATACAGGGTCAGTACCAGGGTCAGTTCCAGTGTATATACAGGGTCAGTACCAGGGTCAGTTCCAGTGTATATACAGGGTCAGTTCCAGGGTCAGTTCCAGTGTATATACAGGGTCAGTGAGGAGAGCGAGATATATAGTGAGGAGAGAGTGAGAGAGATGGGGAAATGAAATGGGGGGGAAGAGGGATAAAGTGGGGGGAGAGAGAGGAATAAGGATTTAAAGTGGAGGGAGAGAGAGAGAGAGGGATAGGGAGATAGTGGGGGTAGAGAGGGATAGTGGGATGAGAGAGAGGGATAGGGAGATAGTGGGATGAGAGAGAGGGATAGGGAGATAGTGGGGGTAGAGAGAGGGATAGGGAGATAGTGGGATGACAGAGAGGGATAGGGAGATAGTGGGATGACAGAGAGGGATAGGGAGATAGTGGGGGTAGAGAGAGGCAAAGGGAGATAGTGGGATGACAGAGAGGGATAGGGAGATAGTGGGATGACAGAGAGGGATAGGGAGATAGTGGGGGTAGAGAGAGGCAAAGGGAGATAGTGGGATGACAGAGAGGGATAGGGAGATAGTGGGATGACAGAGAGGGATAGGGAGATAGTGGGATGACAGAGAGGGATAGGGAGATAGTGTGATGAGAGGGATAGGGAGATAGTGGGATGACAGAGAGGGATAGGGAGATAGTGGGGGTAGAGAGATAGGGAGATAGTGGGGGTAGAGAGAGGGATAGGGAGATATCGGGGGTAGAGAGAGGGATAGGGAGATAGTGGGATGACAGAGAGGGATAGGGAGATAGTGGGGGTAGAGAGATAGGGAGATAGTGGGGGTAGAGAGATAGGGAGATAGTGGGGGTAGAGAGCGGGATATGGAGATAGTGGGATGACAGAGATGGATAGGGAGATAGTGGGGGTAGAGAAATAGGGAGATAGTGGGGGTAGAGAGATAGGGAGATAGTGGGGGTAGAGAGAGTGATATGGAGATAGTGGGATGACAGAGATGGATAGGGAGATAGTGGGGGTAGAGAAATAGGGAGATAGTGGGGGTAGAGAGATAGGGAGATAGTGGGGGTAGAGAGAGGGATAGGGAGATAGTGGGGGTAGAGAGAGAGATAGTGGGGGTAGAGAGAGGATAGGGAGATAGTGGGGGTAGAGAAATAGGGAGATAGTGGGGGTAGAGAGATAGGGAGATAGTGGGGGTAGAGAGAGGGATAGGGAGATAGTGGGGGTAGAGAGAGGGATAGGGAGATAGTGGGATGACAGAGATGGATAGGGAGATAGTGGGGGTAGAGAAATAGGGAGATAGTGGGGGTAGAGAGATAGGGAGATAGTGGGGGTAGAGAGAGGGATAGGGAGATAGTGGGATGACAGAGATGGATAGGGAGATAGTGGGGGTAGAGAAATAGGGAGATAGTGGGGGTAGAGAGAGGGATAGGGAGATAGTGGGGGTAGAGAGAGAGAGAGCTGGCATGGTGAGAACAGAGACTGATTCGTCTAACGCAGATGTAACAATCTTCACCTATCTTTCCTTCCACTGATCTAAGGAGTTGATACCAGTATGGGAGTTCCTGCCTTAATAGAATGTATTTTACCTATCCGGTGCTTTGAGGTCGAGGTCCTTTATCCTCCTTCTGACATTACATTACCTCCTCCTCATCCCCTCCCTCCCCCCTCATCCCCTCCCTCCCGCCTCATCCCCTCCCTCCCGCCTCATCCCCTCCGTCCCCCTCATCCCCTCCCTCCCCCCTCATCCCCTCCCCCCCTCATCCCTTCCCTCCCCCCTCATCCCCTCCCTCCCGCCTCATCCCCTCCCGCCTCATCCCCTCCCTCCCCCCTCATCCCCTCCCTCCCGCCTCATCCCCTCCCTCCCGCCTCATCCCCTCCCTCCCGCCTCATCCCCTCCATCCCCTCCCTCCCGCCTCATCCCCTCCCTCCCGCCTCATCCCCTCCCTCCCGCCTCATCCCGTCCCTCCCGCCTCATCCCTTATCCCAAGTCCAGAACACCACAGAGACGTAGAACGTCACCTAGATGTAGTTGCTGATGCATATATGGTTGAATCATCAGCGTACATGGACACACATGCTCTGTTTAATGCCAGTGGCAGGTCATTGGTAAAAATAGAAAAGAGGGCCGAGATGGATGAGGGATCGCAGCAGAGGAGAGTAGTGAATGGTAGAGGATTAACAAACCAGCTCTCCCTTTCCTCTCGTCTTCTTCTCCCACTCCATCCCCTTCAAGCCTGTGGATTCCACCCCCCTCTGGAGGCTGGATGGCGAGGTGGTGCAGGGAAGTAGGATGGTGGTTAGTGTGGCTGGATGCTGAGGTGGTGCAGGGAAGTAGGATGGTGGTTAGTGTGGCTGGATGCTGAGGTGGTGCAGGGAATTAGGATGGTGGTTAGTGTGGCTGGATGCTGAGGTGGTGCAGGGAAGTAGGATGGTGGTTAGTGTGGCTGGATGCTGAGGTGGTGCAGGGAAGTAGGATGGTGGTTAGTGTGGCTGGATGCCGAGGTGGTGCAGGGAAGTAGGATGGTGGTTAGTGTGGCTGGATGCCGAGGTGGTGCAGGGAAGTAGGATGGTGGTTAGTGTGGCTGGATGTCGAGGTGGTGCAGGGAAGTAGGATGGTGGTTAGTGTGGCTGGATGTCGAGGTGGTGCAGGGAAGTAGGATGGTGGTTAGTGTGGCTGGATGCCGAGGTGGTGCAGGGAAGTAGGATGGTGGTTAGTGTGGCTGGATGCCGAGGTGGTGCAGGGAAGTAGGATGGTGGTTAGTGTGGCTGGATGCCGAGGTGGTGCAGGGAAGTAGGATGGTGGTTAGTGTGGCTGGATGCCGAGGTGGTGCAGGGAAGTAGGATGGTGGTTAGTGTGGCTGGATGTCGAGGTGGTGCAGGGAAGTAGGATGGTGGTTAGTGTGGCTGGATGCCGAGGTGGTGCAGGGAAGTAGGATGGTGGTTAGTGTGGCTGGATGCCGAGGTGGTGCAGGGAAGTAGGATGGTGGTTAGTGAGGCTGGATGCCGAGGTGGTACAGGGAAGTAGGATGGTGGTTAGTGTGGCTGGATGCCGAGGTGGTGCAGGGAAGTAGGATGGTGGTTAGTGTGGCTGGATGCTGAGGTGGTGCAGGGAAGTAGGATGGTGGTTAGTGTGGCTGGATGCCGAGGTGGTGCAGGGAAGTAGGATGGTGGTTAGTGTGGCTGGATGCTGAGGTGGTGCAGGGAAGTAGGATGGTGGTTAGTGTGGCTGGATGCTGAGGTGGTGCAGGGAAGTAGGATGGTGGTTAGTGTGGCTGGATGCCGAGGTGGTGCAGGGAAGTAGGATGGTGGTTAGTGTGGCTGGATGCCGAGGTGGTGCAGGGAAGTAGGATGGTGGTTAGTGTGGCTGGATGCTGAGGTGGTGCAGGGAAGTAGGATGGTGGTTAGTGTGGCTGGATGTCGAGGTGGTGCAGGGAAGTAGGATGGTGGTTAGTGTGGCTGGATGGCGAGGTGGTGCAGGGAAGTAGGATGGTGGTTAGTGTGGCTGGATGCTGAGGTGGTGCAGGGAAGTAGGATGGTGGTTAGTGTGGCTGGATGTCGAGGTGGTGCAGGGAAGTAGGATGGTGGTTAGTGTGGCTGGATGCCGAGGTGGTGCAGGGAAGTAGGATGGTGGTTAGTGTGGCTGGATGCCGAGGTGGTGCAGGGAAGTAGGATGGTGGTTAGTGTGGCTGGATGCCGAGGTGGTGCAGGGAAGTAGGATGGTGGTTAGTGTGGCTGGATGTCGAGGTGGTGCAGGGAAGTAGGATGGTGGTTAGTGTGGCTGGATGTCGAGGTGGTGCAGGGAAGTAGGATGGTGGTTAGTGTGGCTGGATGCCGAGGTGGTGCAGGGAAGTAGGATGGTGGTTAGTGTGGCTGGATGCCGAGGTGGTGCAGGGAAGTAGGATGGTGGTTAGTGTGGCTGGATGCCGAGGTGGTGCAGGGAAGTAGGATGGTGGTTAGTGTGGCTGGATGCCGAGGTGGTGCAGGGAAGTAGGATGGTGGTTAGTGTGGCTGGATGTCGAGGTGGTGCAGGGAAGTAGGATGGTGGTTAGTGTGGCTGGATGCCGAGGTGGTGCAGGGAAGTAGGATGGTGGTTAGTGTGGCTGGATGCCGAGGTGGTGCAGGGAAGTAGGATGGTGGTTAGTGTGGCTGGATGCCGGGGTGGTGCAGGGAAGTAGGATGGTGGTTAGTGTGGCTGGATGCCGAGGTGGTGCAGGGAAGTAGGATGGTGGTTAGTGTGGCTGGATGCCGAGGTGGTGCAGGGAAGTAGGATGGTGGTTAGTGTGGCTGGATGGTGAGGTGGTGCAGGGAAGTAGGATGGTGGTTAGTGTGGCTGGATGCCGAGGTGGTGCAGGGAAGTAGGATGGTGGTTAGTGTGGCTGGATGCCGAGGTGGTGCAGGGAAGTAGGATGGTGGTTAGTGTGGCTGGATGCCGAGGTGGTGCAGGGAAGTAGGATGGTGGTTAGTGTGGCTGGATGCCGAGGTGGTGCAGGGAAGTAGGATGGTGGTTAGTGTGGCTGGATGCCGAGGTGGTGCAGGGAAGTAGGATGGTGGTTAGTGTGGCTGGATGCCGAGGTGGTGCAGGGAAGTAGGATGGTGGTTAGTGTGGCTGGATGGCGAGGTGGTGCAGGGAAGTAGGATGGTGGTTAGTGTGGCTGGATGCTGAGGTGGTGCAGGGAAGTAGGATGGTGGTTAGTGTGGCTGGATGCCGAGGTGGTGCAGGGAAGTAGGATGGTGGTTAGTGTGGCTGGATGCTGAGGTGGTGCAGGGAAGTAGGATGGTGGTTAGTGTGGCTGGATGCCGAGGTGGTGCAGGGAAGTAGGATGGTGGTTAGTGTGGCTGGATGCCGAGGTGGTGCAGGGAAGTAGGATGGTGGTTAGTGTGGCTGGATGCCGAGGTGGTGCAGGGAAGTAGGATGGTGGTTAGTGTGGCTGGATGCCGAGGTGGTGCAGGGAAGTAGGATGGTGGTTAGTGTGGCTGGATGCTGAGGTGGTGCAGGGAAGTAGGATGGTGGTTAGTGTGGCTGGATGCCGAGGTGGTGCAGGGAAGTAGGATGGTGGTTAGTGTGGCTGGATGCTGAGGTGGTGCAGGGAAGTAGGATGGTGGTTAGTGTGGCTGGATGCCGAGGTGGTGCAGGGAAGTAGGATGGTGGTTAGTGTGGCTGCTGGAGGTGACCTAGCGTTGCTCTCTCTCATTCACGTGTGTAAGAAAATCAGAATAATCCCATTAGAGGGTCAGATTAAAACCTGGGACCTCTGAAAGGCTTGAGAGCTGATACGCAGCCCTGTATGGGTTCACATAGTAGTCAACATCGATCAAATCCTGCCTGAGAGTGCATTATATAGGCAGGATTTGCAGTTTTGCAACTTTAGCATTGGTTCCACTGCGCCAGGCAAGCTACATCATAGTCTTGTGGCAAGCAAGAGACCTGAGTTTGTACCCAGTCGGTGACACAGAGATGGATACAGAGGGAGAGATGGATGGATAGAAGGGGAGAAGATAGAGAGAGGGACCGGAGGGACTGTTTTGGTGGCTGTGAGGTCTTTATGATGCATTTATATTTGGGTTGGTAATTAAGGGTGAGAGTAAAGCCTCGTTCACACTGCAGGCCTTAATGCTCAAATTAGTTCTGGAATACTGACTGTCCAAACAGCAAGTTACCAAATCGGATTGGTTTTCTGACCAGTCATTTTCTGATATGGTTACGCTAGTTGTCATAGTAACGACGGTGCACAGTGATGTAGGCTGATTGGTGGTGGTGCTCGTGCTTCCTGTCACTCAGAAGTTACAACGATGCCTGCCCTGGACGTTTCCCAGTGGCTTTGAATGTTCACAATGATAGTGTCAGAACACTTTTAAAGCCTCAAAGGATAAAATGATACAACTTTCAAAATAAGTATTTTTGTCTAGTCACAGCAGTCAAATACAGTATATACAGTAGATAGGTAGTCACAGCAGTCAAATACAGTATATACAGTAGATAGGTAGTCACAGCAGTCAAATACAGTATAGGCGGTAGTCACAGCAGTCAAATACAGTATATACAGTAGAGAGGTAGTCACAGCAGTCAAATACAGTAGATAGATAGTCACAGCAGTCAAATACAGTATAGACGGTAGTCACAGCAGTCAAATACAGTAGATACAGTAGATAGGTAGTCACAGCAGTCAAATACAGTATGTACAGTAGATAGGTAGTCACAGCAGTCAAATACAGTATGTACAGTAGATAGGTAGTCACAGCAGTCAAATACAGTATGTACAGTAGAGAGGTAGTCACAGCAGTCAAATACAGTATGTACAGTAGATAGGTAGTCACAGCAGTCAAATACAGTATGTACAGTAGAGAGGTAGTCACAGCAGTCAAATACAGTATATACAGTAGATAGGTAGTCACAGCAGTCAAATACAGTATGTACAGTAGATAGGTAGTCACAGCAGTCAAATACAGTAGATATAGTAGCTAGGTAGTCACAGCAGTCAAATACAGTATATACAGTAGAGAGGTAGTCACAGCAGTCAAATACAGTATATACAGTAGAGAGGTAGCCACAGCAGTCAAATACAGTATATACAGTAGATAGGTAGTCACAGCAGTCAAATACAGTATAGACGGTAGTCACAGCAGTCAAATACAGTAGATACAGTAGATAGGTAGCCACAGCAGTCAAATACAGTATATACAGTAGATAGGTAGTCACAGCAGTCAAATACAGTATGTACAGTAGAGAGGTAGTCACAGCAGTCAAATACAGTATGTACAGTAGATAGGTAGTCACAGCAGTCAAATACAGTATATACAGTAGAGAGGTAGTCACAGCAGTCAAATACAGTATAGGCGGTAGTCACAGCAGTCAAATACAGTATATACAGTAGAGAGGTAGTCACAGCAGTCAAATACAGTATAGGCGGTAGTCACAGCAGTCAAATACAGTATATACAGTAGAGAGGTAGTCACAGCAGTCAAATACAGTATAGACGGTAGTCACAGCAGTCAAATACAGTATATACAGTAGATAGGTAGTCACAGCAGTCAAATACAGTATATACAGTAGATAGGTAGCCACATCAGTCAAATACAGTATAGACGGTAGATAGGTAGCCACAGCAGTCAAATACAGTATATACAGTAGAGAGGTAGTCACAGCAGTCAAATACAGTATAGACGGTAGCCACAGCAGTCAAATACAGTATATACAGTAGATAGGTAGCCACAGCAGTCAAATACAGTATAGACGGTAGTCACAGCAGTCAAATACAGTATGTACAGTAGATAGGTAGTCACAGCAGTCAAATACAGTATATACAGTAGAGAGGTAGCCACAGCAGTCAAATACAGTAGATACAGTAGAGAGGTAGTCACAGCAGTCAAATACAGTATAGACGGTAGTCACAGCAGTCAAATACAGTAGATACAGTAGATAGGTAGCCACAGCAGTCAAATACAGTATATACAGTAGAGAGGTAGCCACAGCAGTCAAATACAGTATATACAGTAGAGAGGTAGCCACAGCAGTCAAATACAGTAGATACAGTAGAGAGGTAGCCACAGCAGTCAAATACAGTAGATAGATAGTCACAGCAGTCAAATACAGTAGATAGGTAGCCACAGCAGTCAAATACAGTAGATAGATAATCACAGCAGTCAAATACAGTAGATAGGTAGCCACAGCAGTCAAATACAGTAGATAGGTAGCCACAGCAGTCAAATACAGTATAGACAGTAGCTAGTAGATAGGTAGCCACAGCAGTCAAATACAGTATAGACAGTAGCTAGTAGATAGGTAGCCACAGCAGTCAAATACAGTATAGACAGTAGCTAGTAGATAGGTAGCCACAGCAGTCAAATACAGTATAGACAGTAGCTAGTAGATAGGTAGCCACAGCAGTCAAATACAGTATAGACAGTAGCTAGTAGATAGGTAGCCAAAGCAGTCAAATACAGTATAGACAGTAGCTAGTAGATAGGTAGCCACAGCAGTCAAATACAGTATAGACAGTAGCTAGTAGATAGGTAGCCACAGCAGTCAAATACAGTATAGACAGTAGCTAGTAGATAGGTAGCCACAGCAGTCAACTTGCTAGCTGTTTAGCTTTCTAACACACTCACTCATTTGTTTTTAAACGGTTACCAAGCTCGTTAGCTACCACATGTTCTTGTCAAACTGTCACAGAGTAGCTAGCAAGCAGCAAGATATACCAAATAACAGTCTAAAAACTACTTGAGGGCAAATAAATCACATTTGACCATTACAGACATGTCGTCCCCTGTTAAGGAACATGTATCGTCCCCTGTTAATGAAAAATAATCATCCCCTGTTAATGAACATGTATCGTCCCCTATTAATGAAAAATAATCATCCCCTGTTAATGAACATGTATCATCCCCTGTTAACTTCTTTGGGCTGCAAGCCCGAAGCCGGGCACAATATGACAACAGCCACTTCAAGTGCAGGGCGCGAAATTCAAAATATATTTTTTTGAAATATTTAACTTTCACACATTAACAAGTCCAATACAGCATATGAAAGATAAACATCTTGTGAATCCAGCCAACATGTCCGATTTTTAAAATGTTTTACAGCGAAAACACCACATATATTTATGTTAGCTCACCACCAAATACAAAAAAGGACAGACATTTTTCACAGCACAGGTAGCATGCACAAAGCCAACCTAACTAACCAAGAACCAACCAAACTAACCAAGAAACAACTTCATCAGATGACAGTCTTATAACATGTTATACAATAAATCTATGTTTTGTTCAAAAAATTTGCATATTTGAGGTATAAATCAGTTTTACATTGCAGCTACCATCACAGCTACCGTCACAAATAGGACCGAAGCAGCCAGAGTAATTACAGACACCAACGTCAAATACCTAAATACTCATCATAAAACATTTCTGAAAAATACATGGTGTACAGCAAATGAAAGACAGGCATCTTGTGATTCCAGCCAATATTTCCGATTTCTTAAGTGTTTTACAGCGAAAACACAATATAGCATTATATTAGCTTACCACAATAGCCAGAAACACAAGCCATTCCCCAGCAGCAAAAGTTAGCGATCGTAACAAACCAGCAAAAGATATATAATTTTTGACTAACCTTGATAAGCTTCATCAGATGACAGTCCTATAACATCAGGTTATACATACACTTATGTTTTGTTCGAAAATGTGCATATTTAGAGCTGAAATCAGTGGTTATACATTGTGCTAACGTAGCATCTTTTTCCCACAACGTCCGGATATTTTTCGGACACTTTTTCTGACACACATATTCTGACCAAATAACTATTCATAAACATAACTAAAAAATACATGTTGTATAGGAAATGATAGATACACTAGTTCTTAATGCAATCGCCGTGTTAGAATTCTAAAAATAACTTCATTTGCGATATGCAGTTTACGTTATGGCGAGAGCGTGCCCAAAACCTGGCCGCAAACTACTAGTTCACATGTACGACAGATATATGAAATAACATCATAAAATGGGTCCTACTTTTGCTGATCTTCCATCAGAATGTTGTACAAGGGGTCCTTTGTCCAGAACAATCGTTGTTTGGATTTAGGAAAGTGGCGCGAAGCTCTCCTTCCTGAACATACGCAGACAAAGCAACACGCCTAACGTCCCGAAAAAATTTCAATAATCTAATAAAACTATATTGAAAAAACATACTTTACGATGATATTGTCACATGTATCAAATAAAAATCAAAGCCGGAGATATTAGTCGTCTATAACGACAGCTTATCAGAAGGCAAATCCAGGTCCCTTGACGCGCTCTCCAGAAAACAGGAAACTGGTGACACGTCATGCAAAGAGCTTTTATTCGACCCCAGATCAAGTTATACACTTCATTTCTTCTCTCACTGCCTGTCGACATCTAGTGGAAGACGTATGAAGTGCATGTATACTGATATATATCTGGGACATTTATAGGCAGGGCCTAGAACAGAGCATCAATTTCAGATTTTCCACTTCCTATCAGGAAGTTTGCTGCAAAATGAGTTCTGTTTTACTCACAGATATAATTCAAACGGTTTTAGAAACTAGAGAGTGTTTTCTATCCAATAGTAATAATAATATGCATATTGTACGAGCAAGAATTGAGTACGAGGCCGTTTGAAATGGGCACCTTTTATCCGGCTACTCAATACTGCCCCTGCAGCCCAAACAGGTTAATGAACATGTATCATCCCCTGTTAATGAACATGTATCATCTCCTGCTAATGAACATGTGTCATCCCCTGTTAATGAACATGTATCATCCCCTGTTAATGAACATGTATCATCTCCTGCTAATGAACATGTATCATCCCCTGTTAATGAACATGTATCATCCCCTGTTAATGAACATGTATCATCCCCTGTTAATGAACATGTATCATCCCCTGTTAATGAACATGTATCATCCCCTGTTAATGAACATGTATCATCCCCTGTTAATGAACATGTATCATCTCCTGTTAATGAACATGTATCATCTCCTGTTAATGAACATGTATCATCTCCTGCTAATGAACATGTATCATCCCCTGTTAATGAACATGTATCATCCCCTGTTAATGAACATGTATCATCCCCTGTTAATGAACATGTATCATCTCCTGCTAATGAACATGTATCATCCCCTGTTAATGAACATGTATCATCTCCTGTTAATGAACATGTATCATCCCCTGTTAATGAACATGTATCATCCCCTGTTAATGAACATGTATCATCTCCTGCTAATGAACATGTATCATCTCCTGCTAATGAACATGTATCATCTCCTGTTAATGAACATGTATCATCCCCTGCTAATGAGCATGTATCATCTCCTGTTAATGAACATGTATCATCTCCTGTTAATGAACATGTATCATCCCATGCCCTGTTAACCTCTAACACCTCCCAAACCCGGATCCGGGATCCCCCCCATCACAAAAGCTGACTAGCATAGCCTAGCCTAAAGCCACAGGGATATCATATAATAAAATGTTCATGAAATCACAAGTCCAAGACACCAAATGAAAGATACACATCTTGTGAATAAAGCCATAATTTCTGATTTTTAAAATGTTTTACAGGGAAGACAAAATATGTAAATCTATTAGCTAACCACGATAGCAAAAGACACCACTCCCATACTCCACCATTTTCTTACTGCATCAGTAGCTATCACAAATTCGACCAAATAAAGATATAAATAGCCACTAACCAAGAAACAACCTCATCAGATGACAGTCTGATAACATATTTATTGTATAGCATATGTTTTGTTAGAAAAATGTGCATATTTCAGGTATAAATCATAGTTTACCATTGCAGCCACCATCACAAATCGACTAGAATAACTACAGAGAGCAACGTGTATTACCTAATTACTCATCATAAAACATTTCTTAAAAATACACAGCGTACAGCAATGGGAAGACACAGATCTTGTGAATCCAGACAATATTTCAGATTTTCTAAGTGTTTTACAGCGAAAACACAATATAGCGTTATATTAGCTTAGCACAGTAGCAAACCAAACAACAGCATTGATTCCAGCCAAACATAGCGATAACGTATTCACCACCAAAATATATTAATTTTCACTAACCTTCTCAGAATTCTTCAGATGACAGTCCTGTAACATCATATTACACAATGCATATAGAGTTTGTTCGAAAATGTGCATATTTAGCGGCACAAATCGTGCTTATACAATGAGAAAAGTTGCCAAGCTCCCCAGAAAATTGCGGGCGCCATCTTGGAGAGTCACCTAGTCTAATCAATAAATAATCATAAACTTGACTAAAAAATACAGGGTGGACAGCAATTGAAAGACAAATTAGTTCTTAATGCAATCGCTGAATTACATTTTTAAAATTAACCTTACTGCGCAATACTGGGTGCAATACAGGGTGCGATAGCGCAAGGCTACACGGAAAATAATGGCGTCTTATGCATTTTACTTTTTCAACAGAACAACGAATTATCAGCATAAATAGTACTTACTATTAGCTGAACTCCCATCAGAATCTTGGGAAAGGTGTCCGTTGGCCAAAAGAATCGTTGCTGGGTTGGAGAATGTTTCCTTCGACGTTGCAATTAGCAGTACACAATGGCATTCGAGAGAGAGATACCCAACTCAATACAACGTCAGAAAATGAAATGCCCGAAAATCGCAATATACTGACATAAACTGATATAAATCAGTTTAAAATAACAAGATTATGATGTCTTTAAAGCCTATATCGAATAAAAACAGAGCCGGATATATCTAGTTTCTAAAACCAGAGCTTCTAAAAAGACATTCCAAGACCCTCTCTGCGTCAGCGCGAAGGTCCAAAAGGGTGGACACCTCGGTTCCAATCAATTTATCAACTTTCTGAACTACGTAGAGACTCCATTTCAACTCTCCCTATTCGCTAACAACCAGGGGAAGGCGTATGCAGTGCATCTCAACCAATAGAAGACAGTCAGGGTTATCTACAGGTCTGGGAACAGCAAGCAGATTTCACCATTTTCAAATCCTCATAGGAGAATTGCTCTAAGTCGAGTTCTGTTTCACTTACAGACATAATTCAAACGGTTTTAGAAACTAGAGAGTGTTTTCTATCCAATAGTAATAATAATATGCATATTGTACGAGCAAGAATTGAGTACGAGGCAGTTTAATTTGGATACGAATTTGTGCTATGTCGAAATGGCACCCCCCTAGTGGCAAGAAGTTAATGAACATGTATCATCTCCTGCCCTGTTAATGAACATGTATCAGCTCCTGCCCTGTTAATGAACATGTATCATCCCCTGTTAATGAACATGTATCATCCCCTGTTAATGAACATGTATCATCCCCTGTTAATGAACATGTATCATCCCCTGTTAATGAACATGTATCATCCCCTGTTAATGAACATGTATCATCCCCTGTTAATGAACATGTATCATCTCCTGCTAATGAACATGTATCATCTCCTGTTAATGAACATGTATCATCCCCTGCTAATGAACATGTATCATCTCCTGTTAATGAACATGTATCATCCCCTGTTAATGAACATGTATCATCTCCTGTTAATGAACATGTATCATCCCCTGTTAATGAACATGTATCATCCCCTGTTAATGAACATGTATCATCCCCTGTTAATGAACATGTATCATCTCCTGTTAATGAACATGTATCATCCCCTGTTAATGAACATGTATCATCTCCTGTTAATGAACATGTATCATCCCCTGTTAATGAACATGTATCATCCCCTGCTAATGAGCATGTATCATCTCCTGTTAATGAACATGTATCATCCCCTGTTAATGAACATGTATCATCCCCTGTTAATGAACATGTATCATCCCCTGTTAATGAACATGTATCATCCCCTGTTAATGAACATGTATCATCTCCTGTTAATGAACATGTATCATCTCCTGTTAATGAACACGTATCATCCCCTGTTAATGAACACGTATCATCTCCTGCCCTGTTAATGAACATGTATCATCTCCTGTTAATGAACATGTATCATCTCCTGCTAATGAACATGTATCATCTCCTGTTAATGAACACGTATCATCCCCTGTTAATGAACACGTATCATCTCCTGTTAATGAACACGTATCATCTCCTGTTAATGAACATGTATCATCTCCTGTTAATGAACATGTATCATCTCCTGTTAATGAACATGTATCATCTCCTGCCCTGTTAATGAACATGTATCATCCCCTGTTAATGAACATGTATCATCCCCTGTTAATGAACATGTATCATCTCCTGTTAATGAACATGTATCATCCCCTGTTAATGAACATGTATCATCCCCTGTTAATGAACATGTATCATCCCCTGTTAATGAACATGTATCATCCCCTGTTAATGAACATGTATCATCCCCTGTTGTCTTTTATAATTTGCTCTTCGACACTGACTTTACAGAATTCAAAAGTACAGTTCTTGTCTTTCATAATTTGTTCAGATATACTTGGATGTGTAGTGTCAGCGTTTGTTGCTGGCATGTCATCTCTAAGTTGGCTTATCTTGCCAATGAAAAAGTCATTAAAGTAGTTGGTAATATCAGTTGGTTTTATGATGAATGAGCCGTCTGATTTAATGAATGATGGAGATGAGATAGCCCTTGTTCTGAACATTTTAGCTAAGGTTCTCCAAAGCTTTTTACTGTCATTCTTTATATCATTTGTCTTTGTTTCATAGTGTAGTTTCTTCTTTTTATTCAGTTTAGTCACGTGATTTCTTAATTTGCAGTACGTTTACCAATCGGTTGTGCAGACAGACTTATTTGCCATTCCTTTTGCCTCATCCCTCTCAACCATACAATGTTCCTCATCAATCTAAGTGGATTTAACCGTTTTTACAGTCATTTTATTAATGGGTGCTTATTAGTAACTGGAATAAGTTGTTTCATAAATGCGTCAAGTGCAGCGTCTGGTTGCTCCTCATTACACACCACAGACCAACAAATATTATTTATCAACATGGGAAACACTACAACACTTATTGTATGACCTCTTATACACTATATTAGGCCCAGCCTTTGGAACTTTGGTTTTCCTAGATATGGCTATTTTATTGTGATCACTACATCCTATGGATTTGAATACTGCTTTAAGGCAAATTTCTGCAGCATTAGTAAAGATGTGATCAATACATGTTGATTTAATTCCTGTGCTGTTTGTAACTACCCTGGTAGGTTGACTGATAACCTGAACCAGGTTGCAGGCACTGGTTACAGTTTGAAGCTTTTTCCTGAGTGGGCAGCTTGATGAAAGCCAGTCAATATTTAAATCACCCAGAAAATATACCTCTCTGTTGATATCACAGACATTATCAAGCATTTCACACATATTATCCAGATACTGACTGTTAGCACTTGGTGATCTATAGCAGCTTCCCACCAGAATGGGCTTTAGGTGAGGCAGATGAACCTGTAGCCATATTACTTCAACAGTATTTAACATGAGATCCAGATACTGACTGTTAGCACTTGGTGGTCTATAGCAGCTTCCCACCAGAATGGGCTTTAGGTGAGGCAGATGAACCTGTAGCCATATTACTTCAACAGTATTTAACATGAGATCCTCTCTAATCTTTACAGGAATGTGGTTCTGAATATAAACAGCCACACCTCCACCTTTGGCATTTCTGTCTTTTCGGTTATTTATGTTAGTGCAGGGTGAGCTGCACACAGTGGTCTTCCTACTGGGACACACCACCTCAGTGTTAACAGTGGTTTTCCTACTAGGACACACCACCTCAGTGTTAACAGTGGTTTTCCTACTAGGACACACCACCTCAGTGTTAACAGTGGTCTTCCTACTAGGTCACACCACCTCAGTGTTAACAGTGGTCTTCCTACTAGGACACCACCTCAGTGTTAACAGTGGTCTTCCTATAGGACACACCACCTCAGTGTTAACAGTGGTCTTCCTACTAGGACACACCACCTCAGTGTTAACAGTGGTCTTCCTACTAGGACACACCACCTCAGTGTTAACAGTGGTCTTCCTACTAGGACACACCACCTCAGTGTTAACAGTGGTCTTCCTATAGGACACACCACCTCAGTGTTAACAGTGGTCTTCCTACTAGGACACACCACCTCAGTGTTAACAGTGGTCTTCCTACTAGGACACACCACCTCAGTGTTAACAGTGGTCTTCCTACTAGGACACACCACCTCAGTGTTAACAGTGGTCTTCCTACTAGGTCACACCACCTCAGTGTTAACAGTGGTCTTCCTACTAGGACACACCACCTCCGTGTTAACAGTGGTCTTCCTATAGGACACACCACCTCAGTGTTAACAGTGGTCTTCCTACTAGGACACACCACCTCAGTGTTAACAGTGGTCTTCCTACTAGGACACACCACCTCAGTGTTAACAGTGGTCTTCCTACTAGGACACACCACCTCAGTGGTAACAGTGGTCTTCCTACTAGGACACACCACCTCAGTGTTAACAGTGGTCTTCCTACTAGGACACACCACCTCAGTGTTAACAGTGGTCTTCCTACTAGGACACACCACCTCAGTGTTAACAGTGGTCTTCCTACTATGGCACACCACCTCAGTGTTAACAGTGGTCTTCCTACTAGGACACACCACCTCAGTGTTAACAGTGGTCTTCCTACTAGGACACACCACCTCAGTGTTAACAGTGGTCTTCCTACTAGGACACACCACCTCAGTGTTAACAGTGGTCTTCCTACTAGGGCACACCACCTCAGTGTTAACAGTGGTCTTCCTACTAGGACACACCACCTCAGTGTTAACAGTGGTCTTCCTACTAGGACCCACCACCTCAGTGTTAACAGTGGTCTTCCTACTAGGACACACCACCTCAGTGTTAACAGTGGTCTTCCTAATAGGACCCACCACCTCAGTGTTAACAGTGGTCTTCCTACTAGGACACACCGCCTCAGTGTTAACAGTGGTCTTCCTACTAGGACACACCACCTCAGTGTTAACAGTGGTCTTCCTACTAGGACACACCACCTCAGTGTTAACAGTGGTTTTCCTACTAGGACACACCACCTCAGTGTTAACAGTGGTTTTCCTACTAGGACACACCACCTCAGTGTTAACAGTGGTCTTCCTACTAGGTCACACCACCTCAGTGTTAACAGTGGTCTTCCTACTAGGACACCACCTCAGTGTTAACAGTGGTCTTCCTATAGGACACACCACCTCAGTGTTAACAGTGGTCTTCCTACTAGGACACACCACCTCAGTGTTAACAGTGGTCTTCCTACTAGGACACACCACCTCAGTGTTAACAGTGGTTTTCCTACTAGGACACACCACCTCAGTGTTAACAGTGGTTTTCCTACTAGGACACACCACCTCAGTGTTAACAGTGGTCTTCCTACTAGGTCACACCACCTCAGTGTTAACAGTGGTCTTCCTACTAGGACACCACCTCAGTGTTAACAGTGGTCTTCCTATAGGACACACCACCTCAGTGTTAACAGTGGTCTTCCTACTAGGACACACCACCTCAGTGTTAACAGTGGTCTTCCTACTAGGACACACCACCTCAGTGTTAACAGTGGTCTTCCTACTAGGACACACCACCTCAGTGTTAACAGTGGTCTTCCTATAGGACACACCACCTCAGTGTTAACAGTGGTCTTCCTACTAGGACACACCACCTCAGTGTTAACAGTGGTCTTCCTACTAGGACACACCACCTCAGTGTTAACAGTGGTCTTCCTACTAGGACACACCACCTCAGTGTTAACAGTGGTCTTCCTACTAGGTCACACCACCTCAGTGTTAACAGTGGTCTTCCTACTAGGACACACCACCTCCGTGTTAACAGTGGTCTTCCTATAGGACACACCACCTCAGTGTTAACAGTGGTCTTCCTACTAGGACACACCACCTCAGTGTTAACAGTGGTGTTCCTACTAGGACACACCACCTCAGTGTTAACAGTGGTCTTCCTACTAGGACACACCACCTCAGTGGTAACAGTGGTCTTCCTACTAGGACACACCACCTCAGTGGTAACAGTGGTCTTCCTACTAGGACACACCACCTCAGTGTTAACAGTGGTCTTCCTACTAGGACACACCACCTCAGTGTTAACAGTGGTCTTCCTACTAGGACACACCACCTCAGTGTTAACAGTGGTCTTCCTACTATGGCACACCACCTCAGTGTTAACAGTGGTCTTCCTACTAGGACACATCACCTCAGTGTTAACAGTGGTCTTCCTACTAGGACACACCACCTCAGTGTTAACAGTGGTCTTCCTACTAGGACACACCACCTCAGTGTTAACAGTGGTCTTCCTACTAGGGCACACCACCTCAGTGTTAACAGTGGTCTTCCTACTAGGACACACCACCTCAGTGTTAACAGTGGTCTTCCTACTAGGACCCACCACCTCAGTGTTAACAGTGGTCTTCCTACTAGGACACACCACCTCAGTGTTAACAGTGGTCTTCCTAATAGGACCCACCACCTCAGTGTTAACAGTGGTCTTCCTAATAGGACACACCACCTCAGTGTTAACAGTGGTCTTCCTAATAGGACACACCACCTCAGTGTTAACAGTGGTCTTCCTACTAGTACACACCACCTCAGTGGTAACAGTGGTCTTCCTAATAGGACACACCACCTCAGTGATAACAGTGGTCTTCCTACTAGGGCACACCACCTCAGTGGTAACAGTGGTCTTCCTAATAGGGCACATCACCTGTGTTAACAGTGGTCTTCCTAATATGACCCACCACCTCAGTGTTAACAGTGGTCTTCCTAATAGGACCCACCACCTCAGTGTTAACAGTGGTCTTCCTAATAGGACCCACCACCTCAGTGTTAACAGTGGTCTTCCTACTAGGACACACCACCTCAGTGTTAACAGTGGTCTTCCTACTAGGGCACACCACCTCAGTGTTAACAGTGGTCTTCCTAATAGGACCCACCACCTCAGTGTTAACAGTGGTCTTCCTAATAGGACCCACCACCTCAGTGTTAACAGTGGTCTTCCTAATAGGACCCACCACCTCAGTGTTAACAGTGGTCTTCCTACTAGGGCACACCACCTCAGTGTTAACAGTGGTCTTCCTACTGGGACACACCGCCTCAGTGTTAACAGTGGTCTTCCTACTAGGGCACACCGCCTCAGTGTTAACAGTGGTCTTCCTACTAGGACACACCGCCTCAGTGTTAACAGTGGTCTTCCTACTAGGACACACCGCCTCAGTGTTAACAGTGGTCTTCCTACTAGGACACACCGCCTCAGTGTTAACAGTGGTCTTCCTACTAGGACACACCGCCTCAGTGTTAACAGTGGTCTTCCTACTAGGACACACCGCCTCAGTGGTAACAGTGGTCTTCCTACTAGGACACACCACCTCAGTGTTAACAGTGGTCTTCCTACTAGGACACACCACCTCAGTGTTAACAGTGGTCTTCCTACTAGGGCACACCACCTCAGTGTTAACAGTGGTCTTCCTACTAGGACACACCACCTCAGTGTTAACAGTGGTCTTCCTACTAGGACACACCACCTCAGTGTTAACAGTGGTCTTCCTACTAGGACACACCACCTCAGTGTTAACAGTGGTCTTCCTTCTAGGACACACCACCTCAGTGTTAACAGTGGTCTTCCTACTAGGGCACACCACCTCAGTGTTAACAGTGGTCTTCCTACTAGGGCACACCACCTCAGTGTTAACAGTGGTCTTCCTACTAGGACACACCACCTCAGTGTTAACAGTGGTCTTCCTACTAGGGCACACCGCCTCAGTGTTAACAGTATCGGTATGCAGTTTTTATTATGCAGTAGTATCATTATGCAGTATCGCTATGCAGTAGTATTGCTATGCAGTAGTATCATTATGCAGTAGTATCATTATGCAGTTTTGTTATACAGTAGTATTGTTATCCAGTAGTATCGTTATGCAGTTTTGTTATGCAGTAGTATCGCTGTGCAGTAGTATTGTTATGCAGTCTCATTATGCAGTAACAGTATGCAGTAGTATTGTTATGCAGTATCATTATCTAGTGTCGTTATGCAGTAGTATCATTATGCATTTTCGTTATGCAGTATCATTATGTAGTGGCATTATGCAGTAGTATTGTTATGCAGTAGTATCATTATGCATTATCGGTATGCAGTATCGGTATGCAGTAGAATTGTTATGTAGTATCATTATGCATTATCGGTATGCAGTAGTATTGTTATGCAGTATCATTATGCGGTGTCGTTATGCAGTAGTATTGTTATGCAGTAGAATTGTTATGTAGTATCATTATGCGGTGTCGTAATGCAGTAGTATTGTTATGCAGTACCATTATGCAGTAGTATTGTTATGTAGTATCATTATGCAGTAGTATTGTTATGCAGTAGTATTGTTATGCAGTACCATTATGCAGTATCGTTATGCAGTAGTATTGTTATGCAGTACCATTATGCAGTATTGTTATGCAGTAGTATTGTTATGCAGTACCATTATGCAGTATCGTTATGCAGTAGTATTGTTATGCAGTATCGTTATGCAGTAGTATTGTTATGCAGTAGTATTGTTATGCAGTATCATTATGCGGTGTCGTTATGCATTAGTATTGTTATGCATTATCATTATGTCGTAGTATCGTTATGCAGTAGTGTTATGCGGTATTATTATGCATTATCGTTGTGCGGTATCGTTATACATTATCGTTATGCAGTGGTAACGTTGTACATTATCATTATGCATTATTGGTATGTGGTATCAATGTGCATTATCATTATGCGGTGGTAACGGTGTACATTATCATTATGCATTATTGGTATGTGGTATCAATGTGCATTATCATTATGTGGTGGTAACGGTGTACATTATCATTATGCATTATTGGTATGTGGTATCAATGTGCATTATCATTATGCGGCGGTAACGTTGTGCATTATCATTATTGGTATGTGGTATCGATGTGCATTATCATTATGTGGTGTAATGCTGTGCATTATCATTATTGGTATGTGGTATCAATGTGCATTATCGTTATGCAGTGGTAACGTTGTGCATTATCATTATACATTATTGATATGTGGTATCAATGTGCATTATCATTATGCAGTGGTAACGTTGTGCATTATCATTATTGGTATGTGGTATCAATGTGCATTATCATTATGTGGTGTATCAATGTGCATTATCATTATGCAGTGGTATCAATGTGCATTATCATTATGCGGTGGTCTCGTTGTACATTATCATTATGCAGTGGTAATGTTGTACATTATCATTATGCATTATTATGCAGTAGCATTATGCAGTTTCTTTATGCAGTATCATCCTGCAGTAGTATCATTATGCAGTATCATCCTGCAGTATCATTATGCAGTATCATTATGCAGTATCATCCTGCAGTATCATTATGCAGTATCATTATGCAGTATCATCCTGCAGTATCATTATGCAGTATCATTATGCAGTATCATCCTGCAGTATCATTATGCAGTATCATTATGCAGTATCATTATGCAGTATCATTCTGCAGTATCATTATGCAGTATCATTATGCAGTATCATTATGCAGTATCATCCTGCAGTATCATCCTGCAGTATCATTATGCAGTATCATTATGCAGTATCATTATGCAGTATCATTATGCAGTATCATCCTGCAGTATCGGTATGCAGTATCATCCTGCAGTATCATTATGCAGTATCATCCTGCAGTTGTATCGTTATGCAGTATCATTATGCAGTATCATTATGCAGTACCATTATGCAGTATCATTATGCAGTACCATTATGCAGTATCATTCTGCAGTATCATTCTGCAGTATCATTCTGCAGTATCATTATGCAGTATCATTATGCAGTACCATTATGCAGTATCATTATGCAGTATCATTATGCAGTATCATTATGCAGTATCATTATGCAGTATCGGTATGCAGTACCATTATGCAGTATCATTATGCAGTAGTATCATTATGCACTGTCGTTATGCAGTATCGGTATGCAGTATCATTATGCAGTAGTATCATTATACAGTATCATTATGCACTGTCGTTATGCAGTATCGGTATGCAGTACCATTATGCAGTATCATTGTGCATTATCATTATGCAGTAGTATCGGTATGCAGTACCATTATGCAGTATCATTGTGCATTATCATTATGCAGTAGTATCGGTATGCAGTATCATTCTGCAGTTTCTTTATGCAGTAGTATAATTATGCAGTATCATTATGCAGTATCTTTATGCAGTAGTATAATTATGCAGTATCATTATGCAGTATCTTTATGCAGTATCATTATGCAGTATCATTATGCAGTATCTTTATGCAGTATCATTATGCAGTATCTTTATGCAGTATCATTATGCAGTATCATTATGCAGTATCATTATGCAGTATCATTATGCAGTAGTATCGGTATGCAGTATCATTCTGCAGTTTCTTTATGCAGTAGTATAATTATGCAGTATCATTATGCAGTATCTTTATGCA
The DNA here is from genome assembly GCF_016432855.1 of Salvelinus namaycush. Taxonomy (NCBI): domain Eukaryota; kingdom Metazoa; phylum Chordata; class Actinopteri; order Salmoniformes; family Salmonidae; genus Salvelinus; species Salvelinus namaycush. The sequence goes on along the minus strand of NW_024057688.1, from coordinate 56,885 downwards.
GTAGTATAATTATGCAGTATCATTATGCAGTATCTTTATGCAGTATCATTATGCAGTATCATTATGCAGTATCATTATGCAGTAGTATCGGTATGCAGTATCATTCTGCAGTTTCTTTATGCAGTAGTATAATTATGCAGTATCATTATGCAGTATCATTATGCAATATCATTCTGCAGTTTCTTTATGCAGTAGTATAATTATGCAGTATCTTTATGCAGTAGTATAATTATGCAGTATCATTATGCAGTATCATTATGCAATATCATTCTGCAGTTTCTTTATGCAGTAGTATAATTATGCAGTACCATTATGCAGTATCATTGTGCATTATCATTATGCAGTAGTATCGGTATGCAGTACCATTATGCAGTTTCTTTATGCAGTAGTATAATTATGCAGTATCATTATGCAGTATCTTTTCAAATTTGTTGCATGACCTGCTTTCGGTACTTCAGGTATGATTCAAACCCTCTCTGCATTATCTTTAAATATACATCTAATTGTACAATCTTTTCAAAGTTGTTGCGTGACCTGATCTCATACTTCTGTACTTTAGGGATGATTCCTATTAATTGTTACAGTTGCTGAATGATTCATTCTCTGCATGGCCGTTTGTCTCACACTGCTGAAAACAATAACCTTCAGATTTCCTGGAAGAGCATTTCATTATACACACTAAACTGATGACAATCATGATTTCATTTAAGCTTGAAAAGTAAAAGCATTCTTTGCAAAACCCCAGGGAATACTCATATCCTGTTCAAGACTGTAGGATTTCAGTTTGCATTGGTGTCTGTCTCCAACATGTTTGTCTCTTTGGGGACGGTGTGTGATGGACAGACAGACTGGCTGTGTGTTTCTTTCTCTCTTTCCTCTGCATGTGGCTGGCGATGACTAGAGTTTGCTTTGTAGCGGGGGGTTTAAAGCCGCCTTTGGGGGGGGGGGGGCGTCCACGGGCTCCTCCTCCTTCCTCCGTCCTTTCTTCTCCCTTTGCTTATCCCTCCCTGTCTTCCTTCCCTCTTTCCTCACCAAGCACCAAGCACACTCCCTCCTATTCCCACCTGAGCACTGACACACCCCTTCCATCTGTCTTTTCCTACCCAGAATTCCCTAACAACCCGCCACCTGGGGGCCGTGAGATCCCGCAGGAGCAGCACAATGCGGGTGCCGTCGTCGGGGGCATCGTGGGCGGGGTCGTCCTGTTAGCGGCGGCCGCCACCCTGCTCTTTGTGTTCCTGCGCCGCCGCCAACGCACCTTCAAGGGCGACTACAGCACCAAGAAACAGGTGTTTGGGAACGGCTACAGCAAGGCCGGGGGCCTGCCAGCCCACCCTCCCATCCCCAACAACCTGCAGTACCCAGACGACTCAGATGACGAGAAGAAGCCTGCCCAGATCGCTGTGACCGGAGGGTTCGAGGCAAGCGAGCGTGATTTTGACGGAGACGCGGAGGACTTGAAGAGGCCCTATTTCACGGTGGACGAAGGAGAGAGCAGAGATTACGACGAACGGACTCTTGCTTTCCAGTACGACCCCGAGCCGGAGATAACCAACGATATGGTGTCCCAAACCGATGGCTCTGTCATTTCAAAGAAAGAGTGGTATGTGTAGGGGCAACAAACAACCAAACCAACCGACCGACCTCCCGTCCCACCTCCATCCCCCGTCCCACCCCCCTACCATCCCCTACCACCACTACTACCACCCCCGTCCCACCCCCTACCACCCCCTACCACCACCCCCCTACCATCCCCCTACCACCCCCCTACCACCACTACTACCACCCCCCTACCACCACTACTACCACCCCCCTACCACCACTACTACCACCCTCCTACCATCCCCCTACCACCCCCCTACCACCACTACTACCACCCCCCTACCACCACTACTACCACCCTCCTACCATCCCCCTACCACCCCCCTACCACCCTCCTACCATCCCCCTACCACCCCCCTACCATCCCCCTACCACCCTCCTACCATCCCCCTACCATCCCCCTACCACCCTCCTACCATCCCCCTACCATCCCCCTACCACCCTCCTACCACCCCCCTACCATCCCCCTACCATCCCCCTACCACCCCCCTACCACCCTCCTACCACCCTCCTACCATCCCCCTACCATCCCCCTACCACCCCCCTACCACCCCCCTACCATCCCCCTACCATCCCCCTACCACCCTCCTACCACCCCCTACCACCCCCCTACCATCCCCCTACCACCCCCCTACCATCCCCCTACCACCCTCCTACCACCCTCCTACCATCCCCCTACCACCCTCCTACCACCCCCTACCATCCCCCTACCATCCCCCTACCACCCTCCTACCACCCCCTACCACCCCCCTACCACCCTCCTACCACCCCCTACCACCCTCCTACCACCCCCTACCACCCCCCTACCATCCCCTACCACCCCCCTACCATCCCCCGTCCCACCCCCTACCACCCTCCTACCATCCCCCTACCACCCCCCGTCCCACCCCCCTACCATCCTCCTACCACCCCCTACCACCACTACTACCATCCCCCGTCCCACCCCCCTACCATCCTCCTACCACCACTACTACCATCCCCCGTCCCACCCCCCTACCATCCTCCTACCACCACTACTACCATCCTCCTACCACCACTACTACCATCCCCCGTCCCACCCCCCTACCATCCTCCTACCACCACTACTACCATCCCCCGTCCCACCCCCCTACCATCCCCCTACCACCACTACTACCATCCTCCTACCACCACTACTACCATCCCCCGTCCCACCCCCCTACCATCCCCCTACCACCACTACTACCATCCTCCTACCACCACTACTACCATCCCCCTACCACCACTACTACCATCCCCCTACCACCACTACTACCATCCCCCTACCACCACTACTACCATCCCCCTACCACCACTACTACCATCCTCCTACCACCACTACTACCATCCCCCTACCACCACTACTACCATCCCCCTACCACCACTACTACCATCCTCCTACCACCACTACTACCATCCCCCTACCACCACTACTACCATCCCCCTACCACCACTACTACCATCCTCCTACCACCACTACTACCATCCCCCTACCACCACTACTACCATCCCCCTACCACCACTACTACCATCCCCCTACCACCACTACTACCATCCCCCTACCACCACTACTACCATCCTCCTACCACCACTACTACCATCCCCCTACCACCACTACTACCACCCCCTCACCTCCATTAGTCAACCCCATCCTGCCTTTCATCTCAGACATTCAGTCCAGTGCCCCCCGAACCCCCAACCCCATCAGAACCCAGTCAATTAAAACCACGTTAAAAAAAGCACTAAGGAGCATGCAACAACACACCAACAACATCAACATGTCAACAACATTACATCAACATGTCAACACCATTACATCAACATGTCAACGACAACACAACATGTCAACAACACCATTACATCAACATGTCAACGACAACATTACATCAACATGTCAACGACAACACAACATGTCAACACCATTACATCAACATGTCAACAACAACATTACATCAACATGTCAACGACAACACAACATGTCAACACCATTACATCAACATGTCAACGACAACACAACATGTCAACAACAACATTACATCAACATGTCAACGACAACACAACATGTCAACACCATTACATCAACATGTCAACGACAACACAACATGTCAACAACAACATTACATCAACATGTCAACGACAACACAACATGTCAACACCATTACATCAACATGTCAACGACAACACAACATGTCAACACCATTACATCAACATGTCAACGACAACACAACATGTCAACACCATTACATCAACATGTCAACGACAACACAACATGTCAACACCATTACATCAACATGTCAACGACAACACAACATGTCAACACCATTACATCAACATGTCAACGACAACACAACATGTCAACAACAACATTACATCAACATGTCAACGACAACACAACATGTCAACAACAACATTACATCAACATGTCAACGACAACACAACATGTCAACAACAACATTACATCAACATGTCAACGACAACATTACATCAACATGTCAACGACAACACAACATGTCAACAACAACATTACATCAACATGTCAACGACAACACAACATGTCAACAACAACATTACATCAACATGTCAACGACAACATTACATCAACATGTCAACGACAACACAACATGTCAACAACACCATTACATCAACATGTCAACGACAACATTACATCAACATGTCAACGACAACATTACATCAACATGTCAACGACAACACAACATGTCAACACCATTACATCAACATGTCAACGACAACACAACATGTCAACAACAACATTACATCAACATGTCAACGACAACACAACATGTCAACAACAACATTACATCAACATGTCAACGACAACACAACATGTCAACAACAACATTACATCAACATGTCAACGACAACACAACATGTCAACAACAACATTACATCATGGTGTATCGAAATTCCATTAGATGAAACTGCAAATAATAGTAAACACGGTTTGTCATTGGACTCAACCGCCATTGACTCAAGGCCAGACAGAAAGAGTGATCTGGTCACTTGGAAAATACAGGTGGATTATTGTTGTGTGTTTTTCCATGATATTCTAAATGTATTCCATGTAAAGAGACTTGGGAGAGATGAGGTATTTGCTGAGCACATTGTGAAAGTCCAACACTGGATGTATGATACATTGTATTATTATTATTCTCATCACCAATGCCTTTTCTGCTATTGTTTTTTTTTTATAACCTGTTTATGTACATTATGGGTTCAACTAGGGTAACTAGAGGGTACAGTAACTAGAGGGTACAGTAACTAGAGGGTACAGTAACTAGAGGGTACAGTAACTAGAGGGTACAGTAACTAGAGGGTACAGTAACTAGAGGGTACAGTAACTAGAGGGTACAGTAACATGTCAATCAAAACAACAGGTTTATATACTGTAGATATGAGTTATCTGATTGTGTTGTTTTAAGAGAATGAGATGTATGCCCCTTCTCTCCCTGGGTTTAACCCAATGATGTATATAAACCCTGGGTTGCTGATGCATTGTATTGGCCAATGAGAAGCTTTGAAGCCAACGGTCGACTATATTGGCACTCCCCAGAATAAGTACTCCATAAGAATTAAAGGAATTCTACAGTATTTCAATTAAATGTTTCAAGGACAAAATTACATGTATTTAAGTATTTTTGTTGTTGTAGTGGGGACAGTAACGTACGTTTTTAGATGACCTGACCAAATTCACATAGAAATGTGTGTTATAGATCTGTCATTCTCATCGAAAGCAAGTCTAAGAAGCGGAAGATCTGTTCTATGTGCCCTATTTCTGTGCTTCCCGTTCTTATGTTTCGTTTTTTTTGCGTCTTTTACTTTCAGTTTTGTACACCAGCTTCAAACAGCTGGAAATACAATATTTTTTTGTTATGAAAAAGATGTTTCGCAACGGTTTAGATGATACAATGATTCTCAACCAGGAAATGGTGGAGCGATTGCTGCATAGTGCATATGTTTTGTTGTTGTTGTGATATCCAATTGGAAGTTACATGCTTGTCCCATCGCTGCCACTCCCCTACGGACTCGGGAGAGGCAAAGGTCGAGAGCCATGCGTCCTCCGAAACACAACCCTGCCAGCCGCACCAATGTGTCGGAGAAAACACCATCCAGCTGGCGCCCGTAGTCAGCGTGCAGGCGCCCGTAGTCAGCGTGCAGGCGCCCGTAGTCAGCGTGCAGGCGCCCGTAGTCAGCGTGCAGGCGCCCGTAGTCAGCGTGCAGGCGCCCGTAGTCAGCGTGCAGGCGCCCGTAGTCAGCGTGCAGGCGCCCGTAGTCAGCGTGCAGGCGCCCGTAGTCAGCGTGCAGGCGCCCGTAGTCAGCTTGCAGGCGCCCGTAGTCAGCTTGCAGGCGCCCGGCCCTCCACAAGGAGTTGCTAGAATGCGATGGGACAAGGAAATCCCGGCCAGCCTCATGGGTCTCCGGTCACGGCCGGCTGTGACACAGCCTGGGATCGAACCCAGGTTCGTAGTGACACTTCGCGATGCAGTGTCTTAGACCGCTACGCCACTCGGGAGGCCTGCATAGTGCATCTTTAAAGGAAATATTTTTCCTTTTTTATTTTTATGTTTAGCTCACATAATATAATCAGAAAGTCTGCATTAAGGTGTCTGTTATAGAATAGATGTTGAAAAACGAATGTAGACATTAATAAATGCATTTTTATAGCTTCCTACATATTTTCTACAACGGTGGGGGAGTGCCAAGGCGCGGTGGCTTCAAAACAGCACCCCCTGTATGTAATCTAGTGTATATATAAATCATTGGTTTAACAATGTATTACAGCCCCCTGTATAGTATACTATAAGAGTACTACAGAGTGTAGTACAAAGTATACTATGTATTTTGGCCATGTATGTTCTAGCTGTTTTCCAAAGACATGCCTGGTGTTTATTACTCTTCAGGGTACTGAGACCTGCGGCACATGTCAACACAACAAGCCATATGGACATGGCAGTAATACATACAGGCCTAGAGGAGATGCCAGTAGATGTAGAAGGACAATGTGCCGGAATGTGCCCTAGTTTTAGTTTCAGATGCTGAGTTGTTTTGGCGCCATCTTAGTTTGGCGGCCATTTTAGCTCCCAGTGAGAAAACGGGTGAGAAGGGAGAAGGTCCTGCTGTCCTGAAGCACCCCTGTGATATATTCCCTTGTTATGGGTTGTAGCGGCGTCATGTGTTTTCAACATACAGAACAGTCATGCTTCAATTATGCTCTGAGAAATGCCATTTCATAATCTGTATCTTAAACTTGAAAGGGTTTACCTAAAGAGTTTACCTACAGGGTTTACCTAAAGAGTTTACCTACAGGGTTTACCTATTGTTTAATGACCCTCATTGTGTTATCATTGCTCTATTTTTCTTTATTCTAATTTCTGTGTGTATTAGAGAGTTTGCATTACCTTGTGATTTCCACAGAAAGTTTGTTCCATAGTGACTTTGAGTCTGTGGTGACTGTCTGACTGGGTAGAATTGGCCCTAAGGTACTATACCTCCACTCACACCACCGTCTAACAGGAGCCTCCAATGGACACAATGGACACGAGGACACTGTTAAATGTGGGTGTGCATCTCTGCCTACAGAGAGACATTTTTTAAAAGCAAAGGGAAATATGATGATACATGTTGTCTAACTGAATTTAGCCACAGATGTTTTTTCTTTCTGTTTAAATATATATATATATATAAATATATATCTCAACAGTCTGGATAAGAGTCGGTCCCAGTCTAGTCCAGTTGCGGCCAATATAAAATATATTTGATTTGTTTAACACTTTTTATGGGTTACTACATGATTTCATATGTGTTATTTCATAGTGTTGATGTCTTCACTATTATTCTACAATGTTTGAAAATAGTAAAAATAAAGAAAAACCCTTGAATGAGTAGGTGTGTCCAAACTTTTGACTGGTACTGTGTATCTACATTGCAACATCTCTATATGGATTCAAATCAAACAATAGATTCCTCTACAGCAGAACTGACTCCTTTAGAGAGGGGATTGTATTAGTTGGCTTTTAAACCCACAATATCTGCTGCCAGTAGCTGCGGTCCACAGCAGAACTTTATCCTCACTTTTGATGTGCAACTTTTAAGCCACTAACAGAATATTATTATTGTGAAAAAATCTACGCAACATCTGTAACCAAGTACGAGTGGGAAATCTGTCCAGTGATGGACATCAACACATAGAGAAGCCATTCTGGCTGACTTTAAACTGGGTGACATCTTAAGCCGTATTTTATGTGAGGGTGGGTGGGAGTAGAAGTATGGCTGTTTTTAGTGGTTCTCTTTTGTACAGAGAGCTAGTCTATGTGTTCACACATCAGCTCAGAGGGGAGGAGAACTCTTTGCTAGTGTCTGTAGGGAGGAGGGGTGTGGTGTGGTGGGCAGTTAGTAATTGACAAAAGTATTTCATTATGTAGAGACAAAAGACCAATCTGCATCCTAAATGGCTCCCTATCATGTATAGTGCACTACTTCGAATCAGTGGACTATATAGAGAATAGGGTGCACTACTTAGATCCACTATATAGAGAATAGGGTGCCATTTGGAATTCAGCCAACTCTTAGTTTTGCATGTTCCAGCAAAAATGACATGGGCTGAGTATCTGACAGTCCAGTCTCTCTGTGTTTGAATAAATATGTTGGTTATGAACCACCAGTATTATGTGTTGCCCTTATAAATACGTCAACACAAATATAACCACATGGAATTGAAAGGTGTCCTATAATTAAGCTTTTTTATTTTACATTTTATTTTACACTTTATTTTAATTGCAATGATTTTAATAACCACATACAAATGTCGTTATGAAAGGGATCATCAATATATGTAACCTTCAAAATCCAGAAATGTCCCGTATGATGCATTTTGCGTAATTTGAGACAAAATGCATCATACGGAACATATTTCTGGATTGTGAAAGCTACATATCTTGAAAACTTGATTGCTGACATGAAAAAATGTTGGGACTATATCAACAATGGACTAAAGAAACACATAGCAAAAGATTGTTTTGGGGTGGAGTTTTCCTTTTAATAGAGGTCTTGTGGTTTCATTTTAAGGGACCACGTGACTCTAAAACAGCTTGGGAGAATGAGACGTAGGCAAATAAAATATTGTCTTCTTTTTGATTGTCCATATGGTGAGGGTGTTTTTATATAATTGAATGTGATTTAATTCCCTCATTCTTCAGCTCTTTTGTAAACAATAGCTTTAGGTCTATAGACTTCAGGTCAACATTCCATTGTAGATAATGTATATATGTAATATTGAGGTTGAGATTCTAGGTTTTTTAAGGTTAAGTGCAATAGAGACCTAGTCACGAGTCCGAGACCCTCCCAGACCAGGAGCACCTGGCTGGATACACTATGTGCAATAGGGACCCTGTTCATTCTACAATGTACCTGTTTTGACTGTGAAATACTAGAAAAGAACAACAATGATTAGGGTTAAAATAATAAGAGGGATTAGGGTTAAAATAATAAGAGGGATTAGGGTTAAAATAATAAGAGGGATTAGGGTTAAAATAATAAGAGGGATTAGGGTTAAAATAATAAGAGGGATTAGGGTTAAAATAATAAGAGGGATTAGGGTTAAAATAATAAGAGGGATTAGGGTTAAAATAATAAGAGGGATTAGGGTTAAAATAATAAGAGGGATTAGGGTTAAAATAATAAGAGGGATTAGGGTTAAAAAAAATCTGGTAACATTCCCAAATTTACAAAAAAAAAAAAAAAAAGTGCCATTTGGAAGAATTCCTGAAACAGGAGGAAATAATAAAGGAAAGGTGGAATTCTCCAAGCAGGATTTCTGGAAAACCTGAAAATGTTTGGGAAACTACCAGAACTTTGCAACCTTAACTATGATGGCTAGATTGAGTTGATATGCATAGATCTTTATTACGTCATCATCATTCCTCTTATTCTGAACACTCCAGTAACATAGGTTGGTTGGTTGCACAATTACGGTACATTTTCCCAGAATTCCCAGGTTTTCCAGAAATTCTGGTTGCAGGGATCTGGATTGTCTGCTTATTCCCTCCTGATTCCAGAAATCCAGGGAATCTTGAGAAAGTTCAAAAGCAGTGTTTGCAACCCTAACAGTAAGGTTGATATGCTGCCAATATCAGCTATCACAGGGCGATGCGTACCGTACGGTGACCTTGTCACAGGGCCGATGCGTACCGTACGTTGACTTTGTCACAGGCCGATGCGTACCGTACGTTGACCTTGTCACAGGGCCGATGCGTACCGTACGTTGACCTTGTCACAGGCCGATGCGTACCGTACGTTGACTTTGTCACAGGGCCGATGCGTACCGTACGTTGACCTTGTCACAGGCCGATGCGTACCGTACGTTGACTTTGTCACAGGGCCGATGCGTACCGTACGTTGACTTTGTCACAGGGCCGATGCGTACCGTACGTTGACCTTGTCACAGGGCCGATGCGTACCGTACGTTGACTTTGTCACAGGGCCGATGCGTACCGTACGTTGACTTTGTCACAGGGCCGATGCGTACCGTACGTTGACTTTGTCACAGGGCCGATGCGTACCGTACGTTGACTTTGTCACAGGCCGATGCGTACCGTACGTTGACTTTGTCACAGGGCCGATGCGTACCGTACGTTGACTTTGTCACAGGGCCGATGCGTACCGTACGTTGACTTTGTCACAGGGCCGATGCGTACCGTACGTTGACCTTGTCACAGGGCCGATGCGTACCGTACGTTGACCTTGTCACAGGGCGATGCGTACCGTACGTTGACTTTGTCACAGGGCCGATGCGTACCGTACGTTGACTTTGTCACAGGCCGATGCGTACCGTACGTTGACTTTGTCACAGGCCGATGCGTACCGTACGTTGACTTTGTCACAGGCCGATGCGTACCGTACGTTGACCTTGTCACAGGGCGATGCGTACCGTACGTTGACCTTGTCACAGGGCGATGCGTACCGTACGTTGACCTTGTCACAGGGCGATGCGTACCGTACGTTGACTTTGTCACAGGGCCGATGCGTACCGTACGTTGACCTTGTCACAGGGCCGATGCGTACCGTACGTTGACTTTGTCACAGGGCCGATGCGTACCGTACGTTGACCTTGTCACAGGGCGATGCGTACCGTACGTTGACCTTGTCACAGGGCCGATGCGTACCGTACGTTGACCTTGTCACAGGGCCGATGCGTACCGTACGTTGACTTTGTCACAGGGCCGATGCGTACCGTACGTTGACTTTGTCACAGGCCGATGCGTACCGTACGTTGACCTTGTCACAGGGCGATGCGTACCGTACGTAGACCTTGTCACAGGGCGATGCGTACCGTACGTTGACTTTGTCACAGGGCCGATGCGTACCGTACGTTGACCTTGTCACAGGGCGATGCGTACCGTACGTTGACCTTGTCACAGGGCGATGCGTACCGTACGTTGACTTTGTCACAGGGCCGATGCGTACCGTACGTTGACCTTGTCACAGGGCGATGCGTACCGTACGTTGACTTTGTCACAGGGCCGATGCGTACCGTACGTTGACTTTGTCACAGGGCCGATGCGTACCGTACGTTGACTTTGTCACAGGGCCGATGCGTACCGTACGTTGACCTTGTCACAGGGCGATGCGTACCGTACGTTGACCTTGTCACAGGGCCGATGTGTACCGTACGTTGACCTTGTCACAGGGCCGATGCGTACCGTACGTTGACTTTGTCACAGGGCCGATGCGTACCGTACGTTGACTTTGTCACAGGGCCGATGCGTACCGTACGTTGACCTTGTCACAGGGCGATGCGTACCGTACGTTGACTTTGTCACAGGGCCGATGCGTACCGTACGTTGACTTTGTCACAGGGCCGATGCGTACCGTACGTTGACTTTGTCACAGGCCGATGCGTACCGTACGTTGACCTTGTCACAGGGCGATGCGTACCGTACGTTGACCTTGTCACAGGGCGATGCGTACCGTACGTTGACTTTGTCACAGGGCCGATGCGTACCGTACGTTGACCTTGTCACAGGGCGATGCGTACCGTACGTTGACCTTGTCACAGGGCGATGCGTACCGTACGGTGACCTTGTCACAGGCCGATGCGTACCGTACGTTGACTTTGTCACAGGTCCGATGGTAGTGGTGGTGTATTTTGACTGGTGGTGGTGGTGGTGTACATGTTGACTGTGGTGGTGGTGTACATGTTGACTGTGGTGGTGGGGGTGCACATGTTGACCGGTGGTGGTGTATATGTTGACTGTCGTGGTGGGGTGCACTTGTTGACTGTGGTGGGGTGTACATGGTGACTGTGGTGGTGGTGTACATGGTGACTGTGGTGGTGGTGTACATGTTGACTGTGGTGGTGGTGTACATGTTGACTGTGGTGGTGGTGTAAATGTTGACTGTGGTGGTGGTGTACATGTTGACTGTGGTGGTGGGGTGAACATGTTGACTGTGGTGGTGGTGGTGTACATGTTGACTGTGGTGGGGGTGTACATGTTGACTGTGGTGGTGGTGTACATGTTGACTGTGGTGGTGGGGTGAACATGTTGACTGTGGTGGTGGTGGTGTACATGTTGACTGTGGTGGGGGTGTACATGTTGACTGTGGTGGTGGTGGTGTACTTGCTGATTGTGGTGGTGTACATGTTGACTGTGGTGGTGTACATGTTGACTGTGATGGTGGTGTACATGTTGACTGTATGTATGGGTGGTGTGAATGTTGACTTTGGTGGTGGTGTACATGTTGACTGTATGTATGGGTGGTGTACATGTTGACTGTGGTGGTGGTGTACATGTTGACTGGGGTGGTGTACATGTTGACTGTGGTGGTGGTGTACATGTTGACTGGGGTGGTGTACATGTTGACTGTGGTGGTGGTGTACATGTTGACTGTGGTGGTGGTGTACATGTTGACTGGGGTGGTGTACATGTTGACTGTGGTGGTGGTGTACATGTTGACTGTGGTGGTGTACATGTTGACTGTGGTGGTGTTCATGTTGACTGTAGTGGTGGTGGTGTACATGGTGACTGTGGTGGTGGTGTACATGGTGACTATGGTGGTGGTGGTGTTGTGCATGTTGACTTTAGTGGTGGTGGTGGTGTACGTGTTGACTGTGGTGGTGGTGGTGGTGTACATGTTGACTGTAGTGGTGGTGGTGGTGTACGTGTTGACTGTGGTGGTGGTGGTGGTGGTGGTGGTGTACCTGTTGACTGGTGGTGGTGGTGTACATATTGACTGTGGTGGTGTACATGTTGACTGTAGTAGTGGTTTACATGTTGACTGTATGTATGGGTGGTGTACATGTTGACTGTATGTATGGGTGGTGTACATGTTGACTGTATGTATGGGTAGTGTACATGTTGATTGTGGTGGTGTTCATGTTGAATGTATGTATGGGTAGTGTACATGTTGATTGTGGTGGTGTACATGTTGACTGTGGTGGTGTACATGTTGACTGCAGTGGTGGTGTACCTGTTGACTGGTGGTGGTGGTGTACATACTGACTGTGGTGGTGTACATGTTGACTGCAGTGGTGGTGTACATGTTGACTGTGGTGGTGTACATGTTGACTGTAGTAGTGGTTTACATGTTGACTGTATGTATGGGTGGTGTACATGTTGACTGTATGTATGGGTGGTGTACATGTTGACTGTATGTATGGGTGGTGTACATTTTGACTGTGGTGGTGGTGTACATGTTGACTGTGGTGATGGTGGAGGTGGTGGTGTACATATTGACTGTGGTGGTGGTGGTGGTGTACATGTTGACTGTGGTGGTGGTGTACATGTTGACTGTGGTGATGGTGGAGGTGGTGGTGTACATATTGACTGTGGTGGTGGTGGTGGTGTACATGTTGACTTTAGTGGTGGTGTACATGTTGACTGTGGTGGTGGTGGTGGTGTACATGTTGACTTTAGTGGTGGTGTACATGTTGACTGTGGTGGTGGTGGTGGTGTACATGTTGACTTTAGTGGTGGTGTACATTTTGACTGTGGTGGGGGTGTACATGTTGACTGGGGGGGTGGGGTGAACATGTTGACTGTGGTGGTGGTGTACATGTTGACTGTGGTGATGGTGGAGGTGGTGGTGTACATATTGACTGTGGTGGTGGTGGTGGTGTACATGTTGACTTTAGTGGTGGTGTACATGTTGACTGTGGTGGTGGTGGTGGTGTACATGTTGACTTTAGTGGTGGTGTACATGTTGACTGTGGTGATGGTGGAGGTGGTGGTGTACATATTGACTGTGGTGGTGGTGTACATGTTGACTTTAGTGGTGGTGTACATGTTGACTGGTGATGGTGGAGGTGGTGGTGTACATATTGACTGTGGTGGTGGTGGTGGTGTACATGTTGACTGTGGTGGTGGTGTACATTTTGACTGTGGTGGTGGTGGTGGTGTACATATTGACTGTGGTGGTGGTGGTGGTGGTGTACATGTTGACTTTAGTGGTGGTGTACATGTTGACTGTGGTGATGGTGGAGGTGGTGGTGTACATATTGACTGTGGTGGTGGTGTACATATTGACTGTGGTGGTGGTGTACATGTTGACTGTGGTGGTGGTGGTGGTGTACATATTGACTGTGGTGGTGGTGGTGTACATATTGACTGTGGTGGTGGTGGTGGTGTACCTGTTGACTGGTGGTGGTGGTGTACATATTCACTTTAGTGGTGGTGTACATGTTGACTGTGGTAGTGTACATGTTGATTGTGGTGGTGTACATGTTGAATGTAGTGGTGTACATGTTGACTGTGGTAGTGTACATGTTGACTGTATGTATGGGTGGTGTACATGTTGAATGTATGTATGGGTGGTGTACATGTTGACTGTGGTGGTGGTGTACATGTTGACTGTATGTATGGGTGGTGTACATGTTGACTGTATGTATGGGTGGTGTACATGTTGACTGTATGTATGGGTGGTGTACATGTTGACTGTGGTGGTGTTTACATACAGGTGGTGTCAGAGGAAGGCCCTAAAAATGGTCAAAGACTCCAGCCCTAGTCATAGACTGTTCTCTCTGCTACCACGCGGTAAGCGGTACCGGAGTGCCAAGGCTAGGTCCAAGAGGCTTCTAAACAGCTTCTACCCCCAAGCCATAAGACTCCTGAACATCTATTCAAATGGCTACCCAGACTATTTGCATTGCCCCCCCCCCCCCCCTCCCATCTCCACACCACTGCCACTCTCTGTTGTCATCTATGCATGGTCACTTTAATTAACTCTACCTACATGTACATACTACCTGAACTAACTGGTGCCCCCGCACATTGACTCTGTACCGGCACCCCCCGTGAAAATGATGTTCAGTAAAGAAAACTTTAAGCTCGTCTCTCAATTTAAAAACGTGTCAATACTTTGCCCCTTGATGACCAGCGCACTTCTGTATGTTGTAAAAGCATTACATGGTCGCTGCCAATATCATTGCATAATGCTGAAAATACACAAGAGTTCAGGGTCCTTCCTTTAACAAAGTGAACCATTTTCACTGTAGTGTCCAAAACATCTTTCAAGCTGTCAGGCATTCCCTTGGCAGCAAGAGCCTCTCGGTGGATGCAGCAGTGTACCCAAGTGGCGTCGGGAGCAACTGCTTGCACGCACGTTACCACTCCACTATGTCTCCCTGTCATGGCTTTTGCGCCATCAGTACAGATACCAACACATCTTGACCACCAAAGTCCATTTGATGTCACAAAGCTGTCCAGTACTTTAAAAATATCCTCTCCTGTTGTCCTGGTTTCCAGGGGTTTGCGGAAGAGGATGTCTTCCTTAATTGACCCCCCATAAACTTAACGGACATATACCAGGAGCTGTGCCAGGCGTCTGTTGACTCATCCAGCTGTAACGCATAGAATTCACTGGCTTGTATGTGAAGCAGTAATTGTTTCAAATCATCTCCTGCCATGTCACTGATGCGTCGTTTAACAGTGCAGGTGTAGTACTGCTGGTAGCAGCAGTACTACCAGTAGAGCTGGTATGTGTCTCTATGGACGAGGGCCTTACTTTTTTAAACCATTTATCCATTTTCGAGCAAACGGAATGAGCAGCAGCTACGTTTGGCTACATACGGACCGTTAGTGGCATTCCCGCTCGAGAGTAACGGTTAATGTGATTGGATGAAAATTATTTATTTATTCTAACCCTGAACCTAACCCATTCTAACCCGTTGATGTTATTTTCTCAGTGTATTTGATGTACCTTTCATTTTAACCCTAAACCTTACCCATCCTAACCCATCCTAACCTATTCTAACCCATCCTAACCCATTCTAACCCATCCTAACCCATTCTAACCCATCCTAACCCATTCTAACCCATTCTAATTCTAACCCTAACCCATCCTAACCCATCCTAACCCATTCTAACCCATCCTAACCCATTCTAACCCATTCTAACCCATCCTAACCCATTCTAATTCTAACCCTAACCCATCCTAACCCATCCTAACCCATCCTAACCCATTCTAACCCATCCTAACCCATCCTAACCCTAACCCATCCTAACCCATCCTAACCCTAACCCATCCTAACCCATTCTAACCCATCCTAACCCATTCTAACCCATCCTAACCCATTCTAACCCATCCTAACCCATCCTAACCCATCCTAACCCATCCTAAGCCCATTCTAACCCATCCTAACCCATTCTAACCCTAACCCATCCTAACCCATTCTAACCCACCCTAACCCATTCTAACCCTAACCCATCCTAACCCATTCTAACCCATCCTAACCCATCCTAACCCATTCTAACCCTATGCCATCCTAACCCATTCTAACCCATTCTAACCCATTCTAACCCTAACCCATCCTAACCCATCCTAACCCATTCTAACCCATCCTAACCCATTCTATCCCTAACCCATCCTAACCCATTCTAACCCTAACCCATCCTAACCCATTCTAACCCATTCTAACCCATTCTAACCCTAACCCATTCTAACCCATTCTAACCCTAACCCATTCTAACCCATTCTAACCCAAACCCATTCTAACCCTAACCCATCCTAACCCATTCTAACCCTAACCCATCCTAACCCATCCTAACCCATTCTAACCCATCCTAACCCATTCTAACCCTAACCCATCCAAACCCATTCTAACCCTAACCCATCCTAACCCATCCTAACCCATTCTAACCCATTCTAACCCATTCTAATCCACCCTAACCCATCCTAACCCATTCTAACCCTAACCCATCCTAACCCATCCTAACCCATTCTAACCCATTCTAACCCATCCTAACCTATTCTAACCCATTCTAACCCATTCTAATCCATCCTAACCCATTCTAACCCATCCTAACCCATTCTAACCCTAACCCATTCTAACCCAAACCCAATCTAACCCATTCTAACCCATTCTAACCCTAACCCATTCTAACCCTAACCCATTCTAACCCTAACCCATCCTAACCCATCCTAACCCATTCTAACCCTAACCCATCCTAACCCATTCTAACCAATTCTAACCCATTCTAACCCTAACCCATTCTAACCCTAACCCATTCTAACCCATTCTAACCCAAACCCATTCTAATAGCCCATTCTAACCCTAACCCATCCTAACCATTCTAACCCATTCTAACCCATTCTAACCCTAACCCATTCTAACCCATTCTAACCCAAACCCATTCTAAATTCTAACCCTAACCCATTCTAACCCATTCTAACCCTAACCCATTCTAACCCATTCTAACCCTAACCCATTCTAACCCATTCTAACCCAAACCCATTCTAATAGCCCATTCTAACCCTAACCCATTCTAACCCATTCTAACCCATCCTAACCCATTCTAACCCTAACCCATTCTAACCCATCCTAACCCATTCTAACCCATTCTAACCCATTCTAACCCTAACCCATTCTAACCCATTCTAACCCTAACCCATTCTAACCCATTCTAACCCATCCTAACCCATTCTAACCCATCCTAACCCATTCTAACCCTAACCCATTCTAACCCAAACCCATTCTAACCCATTCTAACCCATTCTAACCCATCCTAACCCATTCTAACCCATCCTAACCCATCCTAACCCATTCTAACCCTAACCCATTCTAACCCTAACCCATTCTAACCCATTCTAACCCAAACCCATTCTAACCCATTCTAACCCTAACCCATTCTAACCCATTCTAACCCTAACCCATTCTAACCCATTCTAACCCTAACCCATCCTAAGCCCATTCTAACCCTAACCCATCCTAACCCATTCTAACCCATTCTAACCCTAACCCATTCTAACCCATTCTAACCCAAACCCATTCTAACCCATTCTAACCCATTCTAACCCATCCTAACCCATTCTAACCCTAACCCATTCTAACCCATTCTAACCCAAACCCAATCTAACCCATTCTAACCCATTCTAACCCTAACCCATTCTAACCCTAACCCATTCTAACCCTAACCCATCCTAACCCATCCTAACCCATTCTAACCCTAACCCATCCTAACCCATTCTAACCCATTCTAACCCATTCTAACCCTAACCCATTCTAACCCATTCTAACCCAAACCCATTCTAACCCATTCTAACCCATTCTAACCCATTCTAACCCATTCTAATCCATCCTAACCCATTCTAACCCTAACCCATTCTAACCCATTCTAACCCAAACCCAATCTAACCCATTCTAACCCATTCTAACCCTAACCCATTCTAACCCATTCTAACCCTAACCCTCCTAACCCATTCTAACCCTAACCCATCCTAACCCATTCTAACCCATTCTAACCCATTCTAACCCTAACCCATTCTAACCCATTCTAACCCAAACCCATTCTAACGCTAACCCATTCTAACCCATCCTAACCCATTCTAACCCTAACCATTCTAACCCATAACAAAAAAAACACAAATGTAAATCTTATTATGTAAATGTTCATACATTTTAAATAAAAACAAAATAAAATGTACATTTATAAAATAACAAATATATTTAATTTATAAGGAGTATTAAATGCAGTTAAGATGAGTAACTTGTAATCTTTTTAACCGCGTCGTCTCCTCCACTTTGCTTGTCAGATGTTTACATACTGAACCGTCTTTTTGAAGTTGGGATTGGTTGTTATAGTCATTGTTAACATTTACTGTGCGTACATTGGCTGGTCCTTTGAAACAACTACACAAAATCAACATGACCTGAACAGTTACCGGCAGCCACAAATCCTTGTTACAATACATGGACGATGTAAATATGTAGAAAAGTACCGCTCAGTATTGACTGTGTGATATCTCATACAACCCTCACCTGAAACCTCTCTCCCAAACCAACCGCTCATCCTGCATCATACAACCCTCACCTGAAATCTCTCTCCCAAACCAACCGCTCATCCTGCATCATACAACCCTCACCTGAAACCTCTCTCCCAAACCAACCGCTCATCCTGCATCATACAACCCTCACCTGAAACCTCTCTCCCAAACCAACCGCTCATCCTGCATCATACAACCCTCACCTGAAACCTCTCTCCCAAACCAACCGCTCATCCTGCATCATACAACCCTCACCTGAAACCTCTCTCCCAAACCAACCGCTCATCCTGCATCTGTGTGTCTCTCTGTCAGTCTCTCAGTGCTAAGGAGATATTGGTCTGTACTCTAGTTTAAAATAGACAACCGTTCTGTTGGAGACTTACCTGAATATCGTTAATACCTTTTTACAATAAAGTTAAAGTTGCATGTTTGTTATTTTTTGTCATATTGTAAACATCGGCATGACAGTGTGAGGATGTGTGTTATATACCTTAACATGTACAGTTGTTAATGACACAGTTATTACCTCTGAGTTCCAGAACCTTTCAGTATTCCAGAATCACCCCCAAACCACCCAGTCTAGTGTATTCAGTCTATGAACAAGGACCCATAATGCACCCTGCTTGTGGAGACAAAAGGAGCTAGGTTGTATACTACACCACATGGCTAAATAAAGTGATTTCATTTTGTAAATGAGACGGGGCTCACAAACAGCTGGATCAAATCCTTTGGTCAAATTAATTGGTTGGCGTTTTAGTGGAGACCATGAGTCATTGACACAGACAAACACACACACACACATACACATTCACACTGCCCCCCCCCCCCCCCCCCCCCTCACATGAAAGTGCCAGGCAAGGCATGGGCTGCGTGGATATTCACAGTCCAGCTGGGTATTAGCCTCCTCCAGCCATGTTGGGGCAGAACCAATCAGAGACAGCCATGTTGGGGGGCAGAACGAAAGGCCTAAACCCTCTGGTGGGAAACTGCTGTGCCCCTCTTTTGTTGAATCCTACTGGGAACACCCACTACCACTGACCAATACCTGGCAGGAGAGGGAAGAGGGGTAGGGGAGGGCAGGGGAGGGGAGAGAGGTGGGGGGAGGGGAGAGAGGTGGGGGGGGGGCGAGATATGTTTATTTATTTTCCCTTTTTTCCCTTGAACTATTTGCACATAGTTTCAACACTGTATGTAGACAGAATATGACACGCCAATACAGCCACTTGAATTGAATTGAGAGGGAGAGAGAGAGAGGAAGAGGAAGAGGAAGAGAGAGAGAGAGAGATAGGGAGAGAGAGAGAGATAGAGAGAGAGACAGAGAGAGACAGAGAGAGAGAGAGAGAGGAAGAGGAAGAGAGAGAGACAGAGAGAGAGAGAGAGAGGAAGAGAGACAGAGAGAGAGACAGAGAGAGAGACAGAGAGAGAGACAGAGAGAGACAGAGAGAGAGACAGAGAGAGAGACAGAGAGAGAGAGAGAGAGAGGAAGAGGAAGAGGAAGAGAGAGAGAGACAGAGAGACAGAGAGAGAGAGACAGAGAGAGAGAGACAGAGAGACAGAGAGAGAGAGAGAGAGAGAGAGAGAGAGAGAGAGAGAGAGAGAGATGCAGAGTTTTGCAAGACTGTATTGCAAGTACAAAGAAAAACTCCAAATAACGCATGTAGGGCAGAATTGGGCCAATACCCCCTCCTCATTCGAATAGAAAAAAGAGCCATCAAATATTACAACCATCTAAAAACAAGTGACCCCAAAACATTCCATCACACAGCTCTACAATGTCAAGAGATGAAACCAGAGAAGAGTCCCCTCAGCCAGCTAGTTCTGAGGCTCAGTTCACCAACCCAAACCAACCCCATAGAGCCTCGGGACAGCCCTCAGAAAATCTGGCCCAACCAAATCATCACAAAACAAAAAGAAAAATATATCACCTATTGGAAAGACACCACAAAAAATCAAAGTAAACTTCAATGCTATTTGGCTCTAAACAGACAGTACATGGTGGCAGACTATCTGACCACTGTGACTGATAGAAAACTGAGGAAAACATTGACTAGGTACAGACTCAGTGAGCACCGTCTGGCTATAGAGACCGGTCGTCACAGACAAACCTGGCTGCCCAGAGAGGACAGGCTGTGCTCACTCTGCTCCAGGGGAGAGGTAGAGACAGAGGTGCATTTCCTACTACACTGTGACAAATACTCAGACCTAAGAGCATATTTCTTTCCCAAAATTATAACTCAATACAAAGAATTTGAAACTATAAAAGATGAAGAAAAAATCAAATATTTATTGGGTGAAAAGCCAAAATGTGCAGTTTTGGCAGACAAATATGTGTCCTCCTGCCACAACCTGAGGGACAGCCAGTGAAAAATGCAAAGTAATGTTGATAATATTTCCCATTTAGCTTAGTTTTGTTTTGTCTTTCATACCAGGTCATGTGTCTTCTCAAGTCATATTGACACTGGTCTACTACTGTTGCTTTAATTTATTGTTGTTCTGATTAATATTGTTGTTGTAGTTGTTGTTAATGGTGATCCCATGTCCACTACTACTATTATTATTACTGTTGGTTCCACCATTTATTTATATATAAATATATATATATTTTGTATATATATACATATATATTAGATTTTTATTTTTCGATATGTATACTTTGACAATGTAAGTAATAATGAACTTGCCATGTCAATAAAGTCAATTGAATTGAATTGAATTGAATTGAGAGAGAGAGACAGAGAGAGAGACAGAGAGAGAGAGAGAGAGGAAGAGGAAGAGAGAGAGACAGAGAGTGAGACAGAGAGAGAGGGAGAGAGAGAGAGAGATAATGTGTTTATCCTGGCTCTTGCAGTAGCTGTTTTCACAAAGATAGAGGATTGCTAAAAAAAAAAAAAAAGACATTTTATTGATTTTTTTTTGCAACCAGTAAACAACCTGACCTCAATGTCCTAAAATACGTTACAATGACATTGTTGCAACCCAATTTGCCCTCTGGGTAGTGTCTTCTGTGACTGACTACACGTGTCTCATTGAGATTTCATGGGAACGACATATTGTGGTTGTTATCTGGTCCGACAAATGGATAATTGTTTCCTGCTGGGAACTACATTCAGTAACTAATTCAACATGATATGGTGTCAGCTGGCTAGGTGGGGCACCTAATTCAACATGACTGTCATGGTGTCAGCTGGCTAGGTGGTGCACCTTATTCAACATGATATGGTGTCAGCTGGCTAGGTGGGGCACCTGATTCAACATGACTGTCATGGTGTCAGCTGGCTAGGTGGTGCACCTGATTCAACATGATATGGTGTCAGCTGGCTAGGTGGAGCACCTGATTCAACATGATATGGTGTCTGCTGGCTAGGTGGAGCACCTGATTCAACATGACTGTCATGGTGTCAGCTGGCTAGGTGGAGCACCTGATTCAACATGATATGGTGTCTGCTGGCTAGGTGGTGCACCTGATTCAACATGATATGGTGTCTGCTGGCTAGGTGGAGCACCTGATTCAACATGATATGGTGTCTGCTGGCTAGGTGGAGCACCTGATTCAACATGATATGGTGTCTGCTGGCTAGGTGGTGCACCTGATTCAACATGATATGGTGTCAGCTGGCTAGGTGGGGCACCTTATTCAACATGACTGTCATGGTGTCTGCTGGCTAGGTGGAGCACCTGATTCAACATGATATGGTGTCAGCTGGCTAGGTGGTGCACCTGATTCAACATGACATGGTGTCAGCTGGCTAGGTGGGGCACCTGATTCAACATGATATGGTGTCAGCTGGCTAAGTGGGGCACCTGATTCAACATGATATGGTGTCTGCTGGCTAGGTGGAGCACCTGATTCAACATGATATGGTGTCTGCTGGCTAGGTGGGGCACCTTATTCAACATGACTGTCATGGTGTCAGCTGGCTAGGTGGAGCACCTGATTCAACATGATATGGTGTCTGCTGGCTAGGTGGGGCACCTGATTCAACATGATATGGTGTCAGCTGGCTAGGTGGGGCACCTGATTCAACATGACTGTCATGGTGTCAGCTGGCTAGGTGGAGCACCTGATTCAACATGATATGGTGTCTGCTGGCTAGGTGGGGCACCTGATTCAACATGACTGTTATGGTGTCAGCTGGCTAGGTGGGGCACCTTATTCAACATGACTGTCATGGTGTCAGCTGGCTAGGTGGGGCACCTGATTCAACATGACTGTTATGGTGTCAGCTGGCTAGGTGGGGCACCTTATTCAACATGACTGTCATGGTGTCTGCTGGCTAGGTGGTGCACCTGATTCAACATGACTGTCATGGTGTCTGCTGGCTAGGTGGTGCACCTGATTCAACATGACTGTCATGGTGTCAGCTGGCTAGGTGGGGCACCTTATTCAACATGACTGTCATGGTGTCTGCTGGCTAGGTGGAGCACCTGATTCAACATGATATGGTGTCTGCTGGCTAGGTGGTGCACCTGATTCAACATGATATGGTGTCAGCTGGCTAGGTGGGGCACCTTATTCAACATGACTGTCATGGTGTCTGCTGGCTAGGTGGAGCACCTGATTCAACATGATATGGTGTCTGCTGGCTAGGTGGGGCACCTGATTCAACATGATATGGTGTCTG
The DNA here is from genome assembly GCF_016432855.1 of Salvelinus namaycush. Classification (NCBI taxonomy): domain Eukaryota; kingdom Metazoa; phylum Chordata; class Actinopteri; order Salmoniformes; family Salmonidae; genus Salvelinus; species Salvelinus namaycush. Next base: position 33,390 of record NW_024057688.1, on the reverse strand, counting down.
CTGGCTAGGTGGGGCACCTGATTCAACATGACTGTCATGGTGTCTGCTGGCTAGGTGGAGCACCTGATTCAACATGACTGTCATGGTGTCTGCTGGCTAGGTGGTGCACCTGATTCAACATGACTGTCATGGTGTCAGCTGGCTAGGTGGAGCACCTGATTCAACATGATATGGTGTCAGCTGGCTAGGTGGTGCACCTGATTCAACATGACTGTCATGGTGTCAGCTGGCTAGGTGGAGCACCTGATTCAACATGACTGTCATGGTGTCAGCTGGCTAGGTGGAGCACCTGATTCAACATGACTGTCATGGTGTCAGCTGGCAAGGTGGTGCACCTGATTCAACATGATATGGTGTCAGCTGGCTAGGTGGGGCACCTGATTCAACATGACTGTCATGGTGCCTGCTGGCTAGGTGGTGCACCTGATTCAACATGACTGTCATGGTGTCAGCTGGCTAGGTGGTGCACCTGATTCAACATGATATGGTGTCAGCTGGCTAGGTGGTGCACCTGATTCAACATGATATGGTGTCAGCTGGCTAGGTGGGGCACCTAATTCAACATGATATGGTGTCTGCTGGCTAGGTGGAGCACCTGATTCAACATGACTGTCATGGTGTCAGCTGGCTAGGTGGAGCACCTGATTCAACATGACTGTCATGGTGTCAGCTGGCTAGGTGGAGCACCTGATTCAACATGATATGGTGTCTGCTGGCTAGGTGGAGCACCTGATTCAACATGATATGGTGTCTGCTGGCTAGGTGGTGCACCTGATTCAACATGATATGGTGTCAGCTGGCTAGGTGGGGCACCTTATTCAACATGACTGTCATGGTGTCTGCTGGCTAGGTGGAGCACCTGATTCAACATGATATGGTGTCAGCTGGCTAGGTGGTGCACCTGATTCAACATGACATGGTGTCAGCTGGCTAGGTGGGGCACCTGATTCAACATGATATGGTGTCAGCTGGCTAAGTGGGGCACCTGATTCAACATGATATGGTGTCTGCTGGCTAGGTGGAGCACCTGATTCAACATGATATGGTGTCTGCTGGCTAGGTGGGGCACCTTATTCAACATGACTGTCATGGTGTCAGCTGGCTAGGTGGAGCACCTGATTCAACATGATATGGTGTCTTCTGGCTAGGTGGGGCACCTGATTCAACATGATATGGTGTCAGCTGGCTAGGTGGGGCACCTGATTCAACATGACTGTCATGGTGTCAGCTGGCTAGGTGGAGCACCTGATTCAACATGATATGGTGTCTGCTGGCTAGGTGGGGCACCTGATTCAACATGACTGTTACGGTGTCAGCTGGCTAGGTGGGGCACCTTATTCAACATGACTGTCATGGTGTCAGCTGGCTAGGTGGTGCACCTGATTCAACATGATATGGTGTCAGCTGGCTAGGTGGGGCACCTTATTCAACATGACTGTCATGGTGTCTGCTGGCTAGGTGGAGCACCTGATTCAACATGATATGGTGTCTGCTGGCTAGGTGGTGCACCTGATTCAACATGATATGGTGTCAGCTGGCTAGGTGGGGCACCTTATTCAACATGACTGTCATGGTGTCTGCTGGCTAGGTGGAGCACCTGATTCAACATGATATGGTGTCTGCTGGCTAGGTGGGGCACCTGATTCAACATGACTGTCATGGTGTCAGCTGGCTAGGTGGTGCACCTTATTCAACATGATATGGTGTCAGCTGGCTAGGTGGGGCACCTGATTCAACATGACTGTCATGGTGTCAGCTGGCTAGGTGGTGCACCTGATTCAACATGATATGGTGTCAGCTGGCTAGGTGGGGCACCTGATTCAACATGACTGTCATGGTGTCAGCTGGCTAGGTGGTGCACCTGATTCAACATGATATGGTGTCAGCTGGCTAGGTGGAGCACCTGATTCAACATGATATGGTGTCTGCTGGCTAGGTGGAGCACCTGATTCTACATGACTGTCATGGTGTCAGCTGGCTAGGTGGAGCACCTGATTCAACATGACTGTCATGGTGTCAGCTGGCTAGGTGGAGCACCTGATTCAACATGATATGGTGTCTGCTGGCTAGGTGGAGCACCTGATTCAACATGATATGGTGTCTGCTGGCTAGGTGGTGCACCTGATTCAACATGATATGGTGTCAGCTGGCTAGGTGGGGCACCTTATTCAACATGACTGTCATGGTGTCTGCTGGCTAGGTGGAGCACCTGATTCAACATGATATGGTGTCAGCTGGCTAGGTGGTGCACCTGATTCAACATGACATGGTGTCAGCTGGCTAGGTGGGGCACCTGATTCAACATGATATGGTGTCAGCTGGCTAAGTGGGGCACCTGATTCAACATGATATGGTGTCTGCTGGCTAGGTGGAGCACCTGATTCAACATGATATGGTGTCTGCTGGCTAGGTGGGGCACCTTATTCAACATGACTGTCATGGTGTCAGCTGGCTAGGTGGAGCACCTGATTCAACATGATATGGTGTCTGCTGGCTAGGTGGGGCACCTGATTCAACATGATATGGTGTCAGCTGGCTAGGTGGGGCACCTGATTCAACATGACTGTCATGGTGTCAGCTGGCTAGGTGGAGCACCTGATTCAACATGATATGGTGTCTGCTGGCTAGGTGGGGCACCTGATTCAACATGACTGTTATGGTGTCAGCTGGCTAGGTGGGGCACCTTATTCAACATGACTGTCATGGTGTCAGCTGGCTAGGTGGGGCACCTGATTCAACATGACTGTTATGGTGTCAGCTGGCTAGGTGGGGCACCTTATTCAACATGACTGTCATGGTGTCTGCTGGCTAGGTGGTGCACCTGATTCAACATGACTGTCATGGTGTCTGCTGGCTAGGTGGTGCACCTGATTCAACATGACTGTCATGGTGTCAGCTGGCTAGGTGGGGCACCTTATTCAACATGACTGTCATGGTGTCTGCTGGCTAGGTGGAGCACCTGATTCAACATGATATGGTGTCTGCTGGCTAGGTGGTGCACCTGATTCAACATGATATGGTGTCAGCTGGCTAGGTGGGGCACCTTATTCAACATGACTGTCATGGTGTCTGCTGGCTAGGTGGAGCACCTGATTCAACATGATATGGTGTCTGCTGGCTAGGTGGGGCACCTGATTCAACATGATATGGTGTCTGCTGGCTAGGTGGGGCACCTGATTCAACATGACTGTCATGGTGTCTGCTGGCTAGGTGGAGCACCTGATTCAACATGACTGTCATGGTGTCTGCTGGCTAGGTGGTGCACCTGATTCAACATGACTGTCATGGTGTCAGCTGGCTAGGTGGAGCACCTGATTCAACATGATATGGTGTCAGCTGGCTAGGTGGTGCACCTGATTCAACATGACTGTCATGGTGTCAGCTGGCTAGGTGGAGCACCTGATTCAACATGACTGTCATGGTGTCAGCTGGCTAGGTGGAGCACCTGATTCAACATGACTGTCATGGTGTCAGCTGGCAAGGTGGTGCACCTGATTCAACATGATATGGTGTCAGCTGGCTAGGTGGGGCACCTGATTCAACATGACTGTCATGGTGCCTGCTGGCTAGGTGGTGCACCTGATTCAACATGATATGGTGTCAGCTGGCTAGGTGGTGCACCTGATTCAACATGATATGGTGTCAGCTGGCTAGGTGGGGCACCTAATTCAACATGATATGGTGTCTGCTGGCTAGGTGGAGCACCTGATTCAACATGACTGTCATGGTGTCAGCTGGCTAGGTGGAGCACCTGATTCAACATGACTGTCATGGTGTCAGCTGGCTAGGTGGAGCACCTGATTCAACATGATATGGTGTCTGCTGGCTAGGTGGAGCACCTGATTCAACATGATATGGTGTCTGCTGGCTAGGTGGTGCACCTGATTCAACATGATATGGTGTCAGCTGGCTAGGTGGGGCACCTTATTCAACATGACTGTCATGGTGTCTGCTGGCTAGGTGGAGCACCTGATTCAACATGATATGGTGTCAGCTGGCTAGGTGGTGCACCTGATTCAACATGACATGGTGTCAGCTGGCTAGGTGGGGCACCTGATTCAACATGATATGGTGTCAGCTGGCTAAGTGGGGCACCTGATTCAACATGATATGGTGTCTGCTGGCTAGGTGGAGCACCTGATTCAACATGATATGGTGTCTGCTGGCTAGGTGGGGCACCTTATTCAACATGACTGTCATGGTGTCAGCTGGCTAGGTGGAGCACCTGATTCAACATGATATGGTGTCTTCTGGCTAGGTGGGGCACCTGATTCAACATGATATGGTGTCAGCTGGCTAGGTGGGGCACCTGATTCAACATGACTGTCATGGTGTCAGCTGGCTAGGTGGAGCACCTGATTCAACATGATATGGTGTCTGCTGGCTAGGTGGGGCACCTGATTCAACATGACTGTTACGGTGTCAGCTGGCTAGGTGGGGCACCTTATTCAACATGACTGTCATGGTGTCAGCTGGCTAGGTGGTGCACCTGATTCAACATGATATGGTGTCAGCTGGCTAGGTGGGGCACCTTATTCAACATGACTGTCATGGTGTCTGCTGGCTAGGTGGAGCACCTGATTCAACATGATATGGTGTCTGCTGGCTAGGTGGTGCACCTGATTCAACATGATATGGTGTCAGCTGGCTAGGTGGGGCACCTTATTCAACATGACTGTCATGGTGTCTGCTGGCTAGGTGGAGCACCTGATTCAACATGATATGGTGTCTGCTGGCTAGGTGGGGCACCTGATTCAACATGATATGGTGTCTGCTGGCTAGGTGGGGCACCTGATTCAACATGACTGTCATGGTGTCTGCTGGCTAGGTGGAGCACCTGATTCAACATGACTGTCATGGTGTCTGCTGGCTAGGTGGTGCACCTGATTCAACATGACTGTCATGGTGTCTGCTGGCTAGGTGGGGCACCAGATTCAACATGATATGGTGTCAGCTGGCTAGGTGGTGCACCTGATTCAACATGACTGTCATGGTGTCAGCTGGCTAGGTGGAGCACCTGATTCAACATGATATGGTGTCAGCTGGCTAGGTGGTGCACCTGATTCAACATGACTGTCATGGTGTCAGCTGGCTAGGTGGAGCACCTGATTCAACATGATATGGTGTCAGCTGGCTAGGTGGTGCACCTGATTCAACATGACTGTCATGGTGTCAGCTGGCTAGGTGGAGCACCTGATTCAACATGACTGTCATGGTGTCAGCTGGCTAGGTGGAGCACCTGATTCAACATGACTGTCATGGTGTCAGCTGGCAAGGTGGTGCACCTGATTCAACATGATATGGTGTCAGCTGGCTAGGTGGGGCACCTGATTCAACATGACTGTCATGGTGCCTGCTGGCTAGGTGGTGCACCTGATTCAACATGACTGTCATGGTGTCAGCTGGCTAGGTGGTGCACCTGATTCAACATGATATGGTGTCAGCTGGCTAGGTGGTGCACCTGATTCAACATGATATGGTGTCAGCTGGCTAGGTGGGGCACCTAATTCAACATGATATGGTGTCAGCTGGCTAGGTGGAGCACCTGATTCAACATGACTGTCATGGTGTGAGCTGGCTAGGTGGTACACCTTATTCAACATTATATGGTGTCAGCTGGCTAGGTGGGGCACCTGATTCAACATGACTGTCATGGTGTCTGCTGGCTAGGTGGAGCACCTGATTCAACATGATATGGTGTCAGCTGGCTAGGTGGGGCACCTGATTCAACATGACTGTCATGGTGTCAGCTGGCTAGGTGGGGCACCTGATTCAACATGACTATCATGGTGTCTGCTGGCTAGGTGGAGCACCTGATTCAACATGATATGGTGTCTGCTGGCTAGGTGGTGCACCTGATTCAACATGATATGGTGTCAGCTGGCTAGGTGGTGCACCTGATTCAACATGACTGTCATGGTGTCAGCTGGCTAGGTGGTACACCTTATTCAACATGATATGGTGTCAGCTGGCTAGGTGGGGCACCTGATTCAACATGACTGTCATGGTGTCTGCTGGCTAGGTGGAGCACCTGATTCAACATGATATGGTGTCTGCTGGCTATGTGGTGCACCTGATTCAACATGACTGTCATGGTGTCAGCTGGCTAGGTGGTACACCTTATTCAACATTATATGGTGTCAGCTGGCTAGGTGGGGCACCTGATTCAACATGACTGTCATGGTGTCTGCTGGCTAGGTGGAGCACCTGATTCAACATGATATGGTGTCTGCTGGCTAGGTGGGGCACCTGATTCAACATGATATGGTGTGAGCTGGCTAGGTGGGGCACCTAATTCAACATGATATGGTGTCAGCTGGCTAGGTGGTGCACCTGATTCAACATGACTGTCATGGTGTCAGCTGGCTAGGTGTTGCACCTTATTCAACATGATATGGTGTCAGCTGGCTAGGTGGGGCACCTGATTCAACATGACTGTCATGGTGTCTGCTGGCTAGGTGGGGCACCTTATTCAACATGATATGGTGTCAGCTGGCTAGGTGGGGCACCTGATTCAACATGACTGTCATGGTGTCAGCTGGCTAGGTGGTGCACCTGATTCAACATGACTGTCATGGTGTCAGCTGGCTAGGAGGGCCACCTGATTCAACATGACTGTCATGGTGTCAGCTGGCTAGGTGGGGCACCTGATTCAACATGACTGTCATGGTGTCAGCTGGCTAGGTGGAGCACCTGATTCAACATGACTGTCATGGTGTCAGCTGGCTAGGTGGGGCACCTGATTCAACATGACTGTCATGGTGTCAGCTGGCTAGCTGGTGCACCTGATTCAACATGACTGCCATGGTGTCAGCTGGCTAGGTGGTGCACCTGATTCAACATGACTGTCATTGTGTCAGCTGGCTAGGTGGGGCACATGATTCAACATGATATGGTGTCAGCTGGCTAGGTGGGGCACCTGATTCAACATGACTGTCATGGTGTCAGCTGGCTAGGAGGGCCACCTGATTCAACATGACTGTCATGGTGTCAGCTGGCTAGGTGGGGCACCTGATTCAACATGACTGTCATGGTGTCAGCTGGCTAGGTGGGGCACCTGATTCAACATGACTGTCATGGTGTCAGCTGGCTAGGTGGTGCACCTGATTCAACATGACTGTCATGGTGTCAGCTGGCTTGGTGGGGCACCTGATTCAACATGATATGGTGTCAGCTGGCTAGGAGGTGCACCTGATTCAACATGACTGTCATGGTGTCAGCTGGCTAGGTGGGGCACCTGATTCAACATGATATGGTGTCAGCTGGCTAGGTGGGGCACCTTATTTAACATGACTGTCATGGTGTCAGCTGGCTAGGTGGTGCACCTGATTCAACATGATATGGTGTCAGCTGGCTAGGTGGGGCACCTTATTCAACATGACTGTCATGGTGTCTGCTGGCTAGGTGGTGCACCTGATTCAACATGATATGGTGTCAGCTGGCTAGGTGGTGCACCTGATTCAACATGACTGTCATGGTGTCAGCTGGCTAGGTGGGGCACCTGATTCAACATGATATGGTGTCAGCTGGCTAGGTGGTGCACCTGATTCAACATGATATGGTGTCAGCTGGCTAGGTGGTGCCTGACAGCATGTGACCCAAACAGGGTTAAGTGCCTCTCGCTGTCTCTCTCTCTCCTCTCTTCCCAGCTTGATCAGGCCACATTACTGTCAATACCACTCTGCACTTAGCCTGACCCAAGCTCCTGTCTCTCTATGCTGCTGTCTCTCTATGCTCCTGTCTCTCTATGCTGCTGTGGCTCCTGTCTCTCTATGCTGCTGTCTCTCTATGCTGCTGTCTCTCTATGCTGCTGTCTCTCTATGCTGCTGTCTCTCTATGCTCCTGTCTCTCTATGCTCCTGTCTCTCTATGCTGCTGTCTCTCTATGCTTTTGTCTCTCTATGCTCCTGTCTCTCTATGCTGCTGTCTCTCTATGCTCCTGTCTCTCTATGCTCCTGTCTCTCTATGCTGCTGTCTCTCTATGCTGCTGTCTCTCTATGCTGCTGTCTCTCTATGCTCCTGTCTCTCTATGCTGCTGTCTCTCTATGTTGCTGTCTCTCTCTATGCTGCTGTCTCTCTATGCTCCTGTCTCTCTATGCTCCTGTCTCTCTATGCTGCTGTCTCTCTATGCTGCTGTCTCTCTATGCTCCTGTCTCTCTCTATGCTGCTGTCTCTCTATGCTGCTGTCTCTCTATGCTCCTGTCTCTCTATGCTGCTGTCTCTCTATGCTGCTGTCTCTCTATGCTCCTGTCTCTCTATGCTGCTGTCTCTCTATGCTGCTGTCTCTCTATGCTCCTGTCTCTCTATGCTGCTGTCTCTCTATGCTCCTGTCTCTCTCTATGCTGCTGTCTCTCTATGCTCCTGTCTCTCTATGCTGCTGTCTCTCTATGCTCCTGTCTCTCTATGCTCCTGTCTCTCTATGCTGCTGTCTCTCTATGCTCCTGTCTCTCTATGCTGCTGTCTCTCTATGCTGCTGTCTCTCTATGCTCCTGTCTCTCTCTATGCTCCTGGTACTCTATGATGCTGTGGCTCTACTCTCTAGAAGCATATTAATCCTCGTTGGTTCCCTGGTCGTGTCTATTCCGAATATGATATTATTACTGGTTGGTTCCCTGGTCGTGTCTATTCCGAACATGATATTATTACTGGTTGGTTCCCTGATCGTGTCTATTCCAAACATGATATTATTACTGGTTGGTTCCCTGGTCGTGTCTATTCCGAACATGATATTATTACTGGTTGGTTCCCTGATCGTGTCTATTCCAAACATGATATTATTACTGGTTGGTTCCCTGGTCGTGTCTATTCCGAACATGATATTATTACTGGTTGGTTCCCTGGTCGTGTCTATTCCGAACATGATATTATTACTGGTTGGTTCCCTGGTCGTGTCTATTCCGAACATGATATTATTACTGGTTGGTTCCCTGGTCGTGTCTATTCCGAACATGATATTATTACTGCTTCCCTTGCCTTTATTTACAGTAACTTACAGATAACTGGTTGCCAGTAAAATACCTTTAAAAAAAAAATACATTTTTTTCCCTTTGTACCCTGGTCTAAAGTAGTGCACTGTATAGTGAACAGAGCCCTTTCTACCCTGGTCTAAAGTAGTGCACTTTATAGGTAAGAGCCCTTTGTACCCTGGTCTAAAGTAGTGCACTTTATAGGGAACAGAGCCCTTTTACCCTGGTCTAAAGTAGTGCACTTTATAGGGAACAGAGCCCTTTGTACCCTGGTCTAAAGTAGTGCACTTTATAGGGAACAGAGCCCTTTGTACCCTGGTCTAAAGTAGTGCACTTTATAGGGAACAGAGCCCTTTGTACCCTGGTCTAAAGTAGTGCACTTTATAGGGAACAGAGCCCTTTGTACCCTGGTCTAAAGTAGTGCACTTTATAGGTAACAGAGCCCTTTGTACCCTGGTCTAAAGTAGTGCACTTTATAGGGAACAGAGCCCTTTGTACCCTGGTCTAAAGTAGTGCACTTTATAGGGAACAGAGCCCTTTGTACCCTGGTCTAAAGTAGTGCACGTTATAGGGAACAGAGCCCTTTGTACCCTGGTCTAAAGTAGTGCACTTTATAGGGAACAGAGCCCTTTGTACCCTGATCTAAAGTAGGGAACAGAGCCCTTTGTACCCTGGTCTAAAGTAGTGCACTTTATAGGGAACAGAGCCCTTTGTACCCTGGTCTAAAGTAGTGTACTTTATAGTGAACAGAGCCCTTTGTACCTTGGTTTAAAGTAGTGCACTTTATAGGGAACAGAGTCATATGGTCCTGGTTTAAAGTAGTGCACTTTATAGGGAACAGAGTCATATGGTCCTGGTTTAAAGTAGTGTACTTTATAGGGAACAGAGCCCTTTGTACCCTGGTTTAAAGTAGTGCACTTTATAGGGAATATGGTGCCATTTGGGACGTAGTATCATGCACGGTACCAAACAATTTACGAACAGTGGATGGATGGAAAGAGCAATGGGGAGCACTGACTTATTGACTTAGTAAATCCACTTGGAATCTACCTCGAGGCTAGTAGCACCCAGACAGGAACCACTATAAGCAGTTCCCTTTTAACAGTGTGTCAATAAGCAGTTCCCTTTTAACAGTGTGTCAATAAGTTGATGCAATAGGGTGTGGTGACGTGGTCAGAATGTTCTCATTGTGGTGTGGAGTCGGTGTTCATTTAGATTATTATCGTATCACATCAAAGAGAGAAACATGATCTAACCTACTGGTGTTTATTCAGTTAGTTTCCTCTCTTACAGATGAATGGCGACCAAAAGACATCTGTGCTCTAAAAGCTTCCTGTTTCAATAGATCTCTACTCTGAGGACAGAGAAATAGATTGTTCATCAATGAATGGAGGACCCGCAAGCTAAATTGTGGTTGTGAAATGTACTTGCTCCATGAAACAGAACAATGTGTCTCTTGCCAACAGAATGGTTAGGGTTAGGCTCCACTTGAAGGAAAAGGTCAACAGAAGGTCACCGTCACAGGCAGAGATATGGTTACCCAACACACACCACTTCCTGTTCAGAGATCTGGTTACCCAACACACACCACTTCCTGTTTAGAGATCTGGTTACCCAACACACACCACTTCCTGTTCAGAGATCTGGTTACCCAATACAAACTGCTTCCTGTTCAGAGATCTGGTTACCCAATACAAACTGCTTCCTGTTCAGAGATCTGGTTACCCAATACACACTGCTTCCTGTTCAGAGATCTGGTTACCCAATACACACTGCTTCCTGTTTAGAGATCTGGTTACCCAATACACACTGCTTCCTGTTTAGAGATCTGGTTACCCAATACACACTGCTTCCTGTTTAGAGATCTGGTTACCCAATACACACTGCTTCCTGTTCAGAGATCTGGTTACCCAATACACACTGCTTCCTGTTCAGAGATCTGGTTACCCAATACACATTGCTTCCTGTTCAGAGATCTGGTTACCCAATACCCACTGCTTCCTGTTCAGAGATCTGGTTACCCAATACACACTGCTTCCTGTTCAGAGATCTGGTTACCCAATACACACTGCTTCCTGTTCAGAGATCTGGTTACCTAATACACATTGCTTCCTGCTCAGAGATCTGGTTACCCAACACACACCACTTCCTGTTTAGAGATCTGGTTACCCAATACATATTGCTTCCTGCTCAGAGATCTGGTTACCCAACACACACTGCTTCCTGTTCAACCTGTCCTTGTCTTTGTGTTGTTAAACGTTGACTTTTGTCAGAAGTTCAAACAGTGTTTTTGCTCAAATGTAGTATTGTCCTTCTCACTATGACAACATCATTTCTGAGTAGGGAGAAAACACCTAGAAGAAAAGGCATCTTTGCTTAGTAAAACATAAGTAACTGCAAAATTCAGAGCTACGTATAAACCCAATGTGTGGGCTTGGAGCCTTAGTCAATGGTGGACTGAATGGTTGGCTGGTAGAGTTTAGGTATGGACTGACTGGATGACAGAGTTCAGGTATGGACTGACTGGATGACAGAGTTTAGGTATGGACTGACTGGATGACAGAGTTCAGGTATGGACTGACTGGATGACAGAGTTCAGGTATGGACTGACTGGATGACAGAGTTTAGGTATGGACTGACTGGATGACAGAGTTCAGGTATGGACTGACTGGATGACAGAGTTCAGGTATGGACTGACTGGATGACAGAGTTCAGGTATGGACTGACTGGATGACAGAGTTCAGGTATGGACTGACTGGATGACAGAGTTCAGGTATGGACTGACTGGATGACAGAGTTCAGGTATGGACTGACTGGATGACAGAGTTCAGGTATGGACTGACTGGATGACAGAGTTTAGGTATGGACTGACTGGATGACAGAGTTCAGGTATGGACTGACTGGATGACAGAGTTCAGGTATGGACTGACTGGATGACAGAGTTCAGGTATGGACTGACTGGATGACAGAGTTCAGGTATGGACTGACTGGATGACAGAGTTCAGGTATGGACTGACTGGATGACAGTTTAGGTATGGACTAGCAGACTGGATGACATTCAGACAGTGAACTCTGTCATCCAGTCAGTCCATACCTAAACTCCGTCATCCAGCCAGTCTATACCTAAACTGTCATCCAGTCAGTCCATACCTAAACTCTGTCATCCAGTCAGTCCATACCTGAACTCTGTCATCCAGTCAGTCCATACCTAAACTGTCATCCAGTCAGCCAATCCATACCTAAACTCTGTCATCCAGCCAGTCTATACCTAAACTGTCATCCAGTCAGCCAGTCCATACCTAAACTCTGTCATCCAGTCAGTCCATACCTGAACTCTGTCATCCAGTCAGTCCATACCTAAACTGTCATCCAGTCAGTCCGTACCTAAACCGTCATCCAGTCAGTCCATACCTAAACTGTCATCCAGTCAGTCCATACCTGAACTCTGTCATCCTGTCAGCCAGTCTATACCTAAACTCTGTTTAGGTATTGATGTTCTCATGTTCTCATGTTCTCACATGAACGCACATGGTCAGCTCATGGCAGACCTTACTCAATCCCCTCTCATTCGCCCCCACTTCACATTAGAAGCATCAAACAAGGTACTAAAGACTGTTGACATCTAGTGGAAGCCTTAGGAAGTGCAACATGACCCAATTTCCACTGTATCTTGGATAAGCAAAGAGTTGAAAAACTAAAAACCTCAGATTTCCCACTTCCTTCTCAGGTTTTTGCCTGCCATATGAGTTCTGTTATACTCACAGACATAATTCAAACAGTTTTAGAAACTTCTGAGTTTTTTCTATCCAAATGTACTAATAATATGCATATCCTAGCATCTGGGCCTGAGTAGCAGGCAGTTTACTCTGGGCACACTTTTCATCCGGACGTGAAAATGCTGCCCCCTACCCAAGGTTTAGTGAGTGTTTTGTTCCAAATGCAATGCTTTTAGTTTTAGAAATATTTAGAACACACTTATACCTTGCCACCCACTCTGAAACTAACTGCAGCTCTTTGTTGAGTGTTGCAGTCATTTCAGTCGCTGTAATAGCTGACATGTATAGTGTTGAGTCATCCGCATACATAGAAACTCTGGCTTTACTCAGTCAGTGGCATGTCGTTAGTAAAAATTTAAAAAAGCAAGGGGCCTGAACAGCTACCCTGGGGATTTCCTGATTCTAACTGGATTATATTTCATAGGCTTCCATTGAAGAACACCCTCTGTGTTCTGTTAGACAGGTAACTCTTTATCCACATTATAGCAGGGGGTGTAAAGGGTGCCATAACAGCAGGTGCCATAACACATACGTTTTTCCAGCAGCAGACTATGATCAATAATGTCAAAAGCTGCACTGAAGTCTAACAAAACAGCCCCCACAATCTTTTTATCATCAATTTCTCTCAGCCAATCATCAGTCATTTGTGTAAGTGCTGTGTTTGTTGAGTGTCCTTCCCTATAAGCTGAAATTCTGTTGTCAATTTGTTTACTGTGAAATAGCACTGTATCTGGTCAAACACCATTTTTTCCAGAAGTTTACTAAGGGTTGGTAACAGGCTGATTGGTTGACTATTTGAGCCAGTAAAGGTGACTTTACTATTCTTGGGTAGAGGAATGACTTTAGCTTCCCTCCAGGCCTGAGGGCACACGCTCTCTAGTAGGTTTAAATTGAAGATGTGGCAAATAGGAGTGGCAATACCGTCTGCTATTATCCTCAAGAAATGTCCATCCAGATTGTCAAACCTCGGTGGCTTGTCATTGTTGATAGACAACAATACTTTTTTCACCTCTTCCACACTCACTTTACAGAATTCAAAAGTACAGTTCTTGTCTTTCATAATTTGGTCAGATATACTTGGATGTGTAGTGTCAGCATTGTTGCTGGCATGTCATCTCTTAGTTTGCTTATCTTGCCAATGAAAAAGTCATTAAAGTAGTTTGCAATATCAGTGGGCTTTGTGATGAATGAGTCATCTGATTCAATGAGCCATCTGATTCAATGAGCCATCTGATTCAATGAGCCATCTGATTCAATGAGCCATCTGATTCAATGAGCCATCTGATTCAACGAGCCATCTGATTCAACGAGCCATCTGATTCAATGAGCCATCTGATTCAATGAGCCATCTGATTCAATGAGCCATCTGATTCAATGAGCCATCTGATTCAATGAGCCATCTGATTCAACGAGCCATCTGATTCAATGAATGATGGAGCCAACTTGGCTTTTTTTCCCCAAAATGTAATTAAAGTTTCCCCAAAGCTTATTACTATCATTCTTTATGTCATTTATCTTTGTTTCAGAGTGTAGTTTATTTTTATCTTTATTTCGTTTAGTCACATGATTTCTTAATTTTCAGTACGTTTGCCAATCATTTGTGCAGCCAGACTTAATTGCCATTCCTCTTGCCACATCCCTCTCATACCATTGTTCTATTCCTTATCAATCTAGGGGGATTTAACAGTTTTTACAGTCATTTTCTTAATGGGTGCTTATTAGTAACTGGAATAAGTAGTTTCATAAATGCGTCAAGTGCAGCGTCTGGTTGCTTCTCGTTACACACCACAGACCAGCAAATATTCTTTACATCATCAACATAAATTCACTACAAAACTTATTGTATGACCTCTTGTACACTATATTAGTCCCAGCCTTTGGAACTTTTTTTCCCCCCTAGATATGGATAGTATATTGTGATCACTACATCCTATGAATTTGAATACTGCTTTAAAGCAAATATCTTCAGCATTAGTAAAGATGTGATCAATACATGTTGATGATTTAATTCCTGTGCTGTTTGTAACTACCCTGGTAGGTTGACTGACAACCTGAACCAGGTTGCAGGCACTGGTTACAGTTTGAAGCTTTTTCCTGAGTGGGCAGCTTGATGAAAGCCAGTCAATATTTAAATCACACAGAAAATATACCTCTCTGTTGATATCACATACATTATCAAGCATTTCACACATATTATCCAGATACTGACTGTTAGCACTTGGTGGTCTATAGCAGCTTCCCACCAGAATGGGCTTTATGTGAGGCAGATGAACCTGTAGCCATATTACTTCAACAGTATTTAACATGAGATCCTCTCTAAGCTCTAAGCTTAAGGTGAGGCAGTGGGACGAAACCCAAAGTGCAAAATAATAAAGTACTCAGGAATAGTAGGATAAATTCCTCTCAGGAAAACAAGCAACATTTACAATGACTGACAAAGACAAATGGTAGTGGGAGTATATATACAGTGATAGAGTGGGGATTGGAACCAGGTGTGTGTAATGATGATGACGAGACAAGTCCGGGGTTGATGAGTGAAGGACGTTTGCCAGCAGCTAGAAGGCCGGCGACGCCGAACGCCTGAGCTGGACAGGAGGGAGAAGCGAAAGCTGGTGTGACACTCTTTCTTAATGAGAAGCATGATTAGGCCTGTCTCTCTCTCTTAATGAGAAGCATGATTAGGCCTGTCTCTCTCTCTTAATGAGAAGCATGATTAGGCCTGTCTCTCTCTCTTAATGAGAAGCATGATTAGGCCTGTCTCTTTCTTAATGAGAAGCATGATTAGGCCTGTCTCTTTCTTAATGAGAAGCATGATTAGGCCTGTCTCTTTCTTAATGAGAAGCATGATTAGGCCTGTCTCTCTCTCTTAATGAGAAGCATGATTAGGCCTGTCTCTTTCTTAATGAGAAGCATGATTAGGCCTGTCTCTCTCTCTTAATGAGAAGCATGATTAGGCCTGTCTCTCTCTCTTAATGAGAAACATGATTAGGCCTGTCTCTCTCTCTTAATGAGAAGCATGATTAGGCCTGTCTCTCTTTCTTAATGAGAAGCATGATTAGGCCTGTCTCTCTCTCTTAATGAGAAGCATGATTAGGCCAGTCTCTCTCTCTTAATGAGAAGCATGATTAGGCCTGTCTCTCTCTCTTAATGAGAAGCATGATTAGGCCTGTCTCTCTCTCTTAATGAGAAGCATGATTAGGCCTGTCTCTTTCTTAATGAGAAGCATGATTAGGCCTGTCTCTCTCTCTTAATGAGAAGCATGATTAGGCCTGTCTCTCTCTCTTAATGAGAAACATGATTAGGCCTGTCTCTCTCTCTTAATGAGAAGCATGATTAGGCCTGTCTCTCTTTCTTAATGAGAAGCATGATTAGGCCTGTCTCTCTCTCTTAATGAGAAGCATGATTAGGCCAGTCTCTCTCTCTTAATGAGAAGCATGATTAGGCCTGTCTCTCTCTCTTAATGAGAAGCATGATTAGGCCTGTCTCTCTCTCTTAATGAGAAGCATGATTAGGCCAGTCTCTCTCTCTTAATGAGAAGCATGATTAGGCCTGTCTCTCTTTCTTAATGAGAAGCATGATTAGGCCTGTCTCTCTCTCTTAATGAGAAGCATGATTAGGCCTGTCTCTCTCTCTTAATGAGAAGCATGATTAGGCCTGTCTCTCTCTCTTAATGAGAAGCATGATTAGGCCTGTCTCTTTCTTAATGAGAAGCATGATTAGGCCTGTCTCTCTCTCTTAATGAGAAGCATGATTAGGCCTGTCTCTTTCTTAATGAGAAGCATGATTAGGCCTGTCTCTCTCTCTTAATGAGAAGCATGATTAGGCCTGTCTCTCTCTCTTAATGAGAAGCATGATTAGGCCTGTCTCTCTCTCTTAATGAGAAGCATGATTAGGCCTGTCTCTCTCTCTTAATCAATCAAATTTATTTATGTAGCCCTTTCTACATCAGCCGATGTCACAAAGTGCTCTACAGGAACCCAGCCTAAAACCCCAAACAGCAAGCAATGCAGATGTAGAAGCACGGTGGCTAGGAAAAACTCCCTAGAAAGGCCAGAACCTAGGAAGAAACCTAGAGAGGAACCAGGCTCTGAGGAATCAAATCAAATGTTACTGGTCACATACACATATTTAGCAGATGTTATTGCGGGTGTAGCGAAATGCTTTTGTTCCTAGCTCCAACGGTGCAGTAATATCTAACAATTCACAACAACACACACACATCTAAAAGTAAAAGAATGGAATTAAGAATGGAGAAATCTATGAATCGACGTCACTGGGCTGGAACAAAGAGGTTGAAAACAATAAGAGGAGTTTTTCATTATTTAACCTTTATTTATCTTGTTAGTTTGGATTCCCTCGTTTTGCCTCTCTGCTGAAGCTGATCGATGACAAGAGGCTGCGGTTTGGCTCTGGTGAACACATTTAGGGTACATCCCAAATAGCACACTTTGTCCTATATAGTGCAATACTTCTGACCAGAGCCCATAGGTAATAGGGTGTCATTTGGGACTCACTTTCACGTGTTACTGAGGGAACCAGAGAAGGAGCAGAGCACTTTGTAAGTCCTCATTTGCTTAGTGTTGTCAGTCAATGCTTACCTATTTTCCCCAGTCCGGAAACGCTCAGGATCAACAAAGAGAATGTTGTATTGTTTAGAGTTGTGACTTCCAGCTGTGGACATTAAGGTCCTGGCCATATGTTAGTGCTAGATAGCCTATAATTCCATGGTTTTCAAGACAAAGTCTGAAAAAGAGAGATGACCAAGTGGCTGCGTCTCAAATGGCGCCCTATTACCTATGGGCCCTGGTCAGAAGTATTTCACTTTAAATGGAGCAGGGTTCCATTTGGGACAGTGTGTGGGAGAGAAGGTAATGTACGTCCATAGAGAAATCTGACAGCTTCGTTAGCTAGCCAAATCTGACAGCTTCGTTAGCTAGCCAAATCTGACAGCTTCGTTAGCTAGCCAAATCTGACAGCTTCGTTAGCTAGCCAAATCTGACAGCTTCGTTAGCTAGCCAAATCTGACAGCTTCGTTAAATAGCCAAATCTGACAGCTTCGTTAGCTAGCCAAATCTGACAGCTTCGTTAGCTAGCCAAATCTGACAGCTTCGTTAGCTAGCCAAATCTGACAGCTTCGTTAGCTAGCCAAATCTGACAGCCTCGTTAGCTAGCCAAATCTGACAGCTTCGTTAGCTAGCCAAATCTGACAGCTTCGTTAGCTAGCCAAATCTGACAGCTTCGTTAGCTAGCCAAATCTGACAGCCTCGTTAGCTAGCCAAATCTGACAGCTTCGTTAGCTAGCCAAATCTGACAGCTTCGTTAGCTAGCCAAATCTGACAGCTTCGTTAGCTAGCCAAATCTGACAGCTTCGTTAGCTAGCCATATTTACGTCACTGTTTAGTTTTCCTCCGTCAACAAATCAGGCTTGATGATTTACAACTTGAGTGAACATTACGTGATTAAGAAAGCACTTAGCGAGCCCAACATAAAAACATAAGGATTGTCTTTGTTTTGTTCACTGGTAATGCAAAGCTGAGACTCACACTGCTTCCTTATTCTGTATATTTGCAGAAGTAGTGTAGCTAGTTGTTAAGCTAAGGCCCAAAGTACTGCGGTTACCCATACACTAGATACAGGTACATGTTGAGGGGGGAAGAGTAATACCAGTTTCACCCAGAACAAGTCAACTGTGGCTACTGAGTCTACAGCTGCCTCCCAAATGGTACCCTTTTCCCCCATATAGTGCACTACTTAGGGCTCTGGTCAAAAGTAGTGGACTATATAGAGAATAGGGTGTCATTGAGAACGTACCCTACAGCACTCCAGTCTATGCTCTGTCTAGCATTGCTGGGCTGTTCAGGGCTGTTGTTCTCAACCTGAGGTACCAGACTATTAGGCACATGGGGTCAGTGGTGTAAAATACTTAAGTAAAAATACTTCAAAGTACTACTTAAGTTGTTTTTGGGGGTATCTATACTTTACTATTTTTTTTACTATTCTATTTTTGACAGCTTTTACTTTTGTAAAGAAAAGAATGTACTTTTTACTACATACATTTTGCCTGACACCGAAAAGTGCTCGTTACATTTTGAATGCTTAGCAGGACAGGAATATTATCCAATTCACGCACTTATCAAGAGAACATCCCTGGTCCTCCATCACTTATCAAGAGAACATCCCTGGTCCTCCATCACTTATCAAGAGAACATCCCTGGTCCTCCATCACTTATCAAGAGAACATCCCTGGTCCTCCATCACTTATCAAGAGAACATCCCTGGTCCTCCATCACTTATCAAGAGAACATCCCTGGTCCTCCATCACTTATCAAGAGAACATCCCTGGTCCTCCATCACTTATCAAGAGAACATCCCTGGTCCTCCATCACTTATCAAGAGAACATCCCTGGTCCTCCATAACGCCACTGTTCTGGCGGACTCACTAAACACAAATGTTTTGTTTGTGAATGATTGTTGGAGGGTGGCCCTGGCTCGCCGTTAAAAAATGTAAACAAGAAAATTGTGCATTCTGGTTTGCTTAATATAAGGCATTTCAAATGATTCACACTGTCTGTTATAGTGGACATCTCTCCCACACTGTCTGTTATAGTGGACATGTCTCCCACACTGTCTGTTATAGTGGACAGGTCTCCCACACTGTCTGTTATAGTGGACATCTCTCCCACACTGTCTGTTATAGTGGACATGTCTCCCACACTGTCTGTTATAGTGGACATCTCTCCCACACTGTCTGTTATAGTGGACATCTCTCCCACACTGTCTGTTATAGTGGACATGTCTCCCACACTGTCTGTTATAGTGGACATGTCTCCCACACTGTCTGTTATAGTGGACATGTCTCCCACACTGTCTGTTATAGTGGACATGTCTCCCACACTGTCTGTTATAGTGGACATCTCTCCCACACTGTCTGTTATAGTGGACATGTCTCCCAGACTGTCTGTTATAGTGGACATGTCTCCACACTGTCTGTTATAGTGGACATGTCTCCCACACTGTCTGTTATAGTGGACATGTCTCCACACTGTCTGTTATAGTGGACATGTCTCCCACACTGTCTGTTATAGTGGACATCTCTCCCACACTGTCTGTTATAGTGGACATGTCTCCCAGACTGTCTGTTATAGTGGACATCTCTCCCACACTGTCTGTTATAGTGGACATGTCTCCCACACTGTCTGTTATAGTGGACATGTCTCCCACACTGTCTGTTATAGTGGACATGTCTCCCACACTGTCTGTTATAGTGGACATGTCTCCCACACTGTCTGTTATAGTGGACATGTCTCCCACACTGTCTGTTATAGTGGACATCTCTCCCACACTGTCTATTATAGTGGACATGTCTCCCACACTGTCTGTTATAGTGGACATGTCTCCCACACTGTCTGTTATAGTGGACATGTCTCCCACACTGTCTGTTATAGTGGACAGGTCTCCCACACTGTCTGTTATAGTGGACATCTCTCCCACACTGTCTGTTATAGTGGACATCTCTCCCACACTGTCTGTTATAGTGGACATCTCTCCCACACTGTCTGTTATAGTGGACATGTCTCCCACACTGTCTGTTATAGTGGACATGTCTCCCACACTGTCTGTTATAGTGGACATGTCTCCCACACTGTCTGTTATAGTGGACATGTCTCCCACACTGTCTGTTATAGTGGACATGTCTCCCACATTGTCTGTTATAGTGGACATGTCTCCCACACTGTCTGTTATAGTGGACATGTCTCCCACACTGTCTGTTATAGTGGACATGTCTCCCACACTGTCTGTTATAGTGGACATGTCTCCCACACTGTCTGTTATAGTGGACATGTCTCCCAGACTGTCTGTTATAGTGGACATGTCTCCACACTGTCTGTTATAGTGGACATGTCTCCCAGACTGTCTGTTATAGTGGACATGTCTCCCACACTGTCTGTTATAGTGGACATGTCTCCCAGACTGTCTGTTATAGTGGACATGTCTCCCAGACTGTCTGTTATAGTGGACATGTCTCCCAGACTGTCTGTTATAGTGGACATGTCTCCCACACTGTCTGTTATAGTGGACATCTCTCCCACACTGTCTGTTATAGTGGACATCTCTCCCACACTGTCTGTTATAGTGGACAGGTCTCCCACACTGTCTGTTATAGTGGACATGTCTCCCACACTGTCTGTTATAGTGGACATGTCTCCCACACTGTCTGTTATAGTGGACATGTCTCCCACACTGTCTGTTATAGTGGACATGTCTCCCACACTGTCTGTTATAGTGGACATGTCTCCACACTGTCTGTTATAGTGGACATGTCTCCCACACTGTCTGTTATAGTGGACATGTCTCCCACACGGTCTGTTATAGTGGACATGTCTCCCACACTGTCTGTTATAGTGGACATGTCTCCCACACTGTCTGTTATAGTGGACATCTCTCCCACACTGTCTGTTATAGTGGACATGTCTCCACACTGTCTGTTATAGTGGACATCTCTCCCACACTGTCTGTTATAGTGGACATGTCTCCCAGACTGTCTGTTATAGTGGACATCTCTCTCACACTGTATGTTATAGTGGACATGTCTCCCACACTGTCTGTTATAGTGGACATGTCTCCCACACTGTCTGTTATAGTGGACATGTCTCCCACACTGTCTGTTATAGTGGACATGTCTCCCACACTGTCTGTTATAGTGGACATGTCTCCCACACTGTCTGTTATAGTGGACATCTCTCCCACACTGTCTGTTATAGTGGACATGTCTCCCACACTGTCTGTTATAGTGGACATCTCTTCCACACTGTCTGTTATAGTGGACATGTCTCCCACACTGTCTGTTATAGTGGACATCTCTCCCACACTGTCTGTTATAGTGGACATGTCTCCCACACTGTCTGTTATAGTGGACATGTCTCCCACACTGTCTGTTATAGTGGACATCTCTCCCACACTGTCTGTTATAGTGGACATGTCTCCCACACTGTCTGTTATAGTGGACATGTCTCCACACTGTCTGTTATAGTGGACATCTCTCCCACACTGTCTGTTATAGTGGACATCTCTCCCACACTGTCTGTTATAGTGGACATCTCTCCCACACTGTCTGTTATAGTGGACATGTCTCCCACACTGTCTGTTATAGTGGACATCTCTCCCACACTGTCTGTTATAGTGGACATGTCTCCACACTGTCTGTTATAGTGGACATCTCTCCCACACTGTCTGTTATAGTGGACATGTCTCCCACACTGTCTGTTATAGTGGACATCTCTCCCACACTGTCTGTTATAGTGGACATGTCTCCACACTGTCTGTTATAGTGGACATGTCTCCCAGACTGTCTGTTATAGTGGACATGTCTCCCACACTGTCTGTTATAGTGGACATCTCTCCCACACTGTCTGTTATAGTGGACAGGTCTCCCACACTGTCTGTTATAGTGGACATGTCTCCCACACTGTCTGTTATAGTGGACATGTCTCCCACACTGTCTGTTATAGTGGACATTAAGTATGCATTCTAAGTGCACCCTACATATTCACTAAATAGTGCACTGCTTTTGACCACTTACAGAAGTCTCTGGAAGATGCTAAAATCTCTGTTGACGAGTCTACGATACGTAAAACACTAAACAAGAATGGTGTTCATGGGAGGACACCACGGAAGAAGCCACTGCTGTCCAAAAAAAACATTGCTGCACATCTGAAGTTTACAAAAGAGCACCTGGATGTTACACAGCGCTCTTGGCAAAATATTCTGTGGAGAGCTGAAACTACAGTTGAGTAGTTTGGAAGAAACACAACACTATGTGTGGAGAAAAAAGGCACAGCACACCAACATCAAAACCTCATCCCAACTGTAAAGTCTGGTGGAGGGAGCATCATGGTTTGGGGCTGCTTTGCTGCCTACAGGGCCTGGAAAAGCTTGCTATCATCGATGGAAAAATGAATTCCCAAGTTTATCAAGACATTTTCCACGATAATGTAAGGCTATCTGTCCTCCAATTGAAGCTCAACAGAAGTTGGGTGATGCAACAAGACAGTGACCCAACAGACAGAAGTAAATCAACAACAGAATGGCTTCAACAGAAGAAAATGCGCCTTCTGGAGAGGCCCAGTCAGAGTCCTGACCTTAACCTGATTGAGATGCTGTGGCATGACCTCAAGAGAGCAGTTCACACCAGACATCCCAAGAATATTGCTGAACTGAAACAGATTTGTAAAGAGGAATGGTCCAAAATTCCTCCTGACCGTTGTACAGGTCTGATCTGCAACTACAGAAAACATTTGGTTGAGGTTATTGCTGCCAAAGGAGGGTCAACCAGTTATTAAATCCAAGTGTTCACATACTTTTTCCAACCTGCACTGTGAATGTTTACACGGTGTGTTCAATAAAGACATTAAAAAGTATAATTGTCTGTGTGTTATTAGTTTAAGCAGACTGTGTTTGTCTATTGTTGTGACTCAGATGAAGATCAGATCAAATGTTATGTCCGATTTATGCAGAAATCCAGGTATTTCCAAAGGGTTCACATCCTTTTTCTTCCCACTGTAGTTAGCCTGGTTGAACATTGTGGCTCCCACACACAGTCTGTTAAAAGTGGTCCACCTTCTTCTGCCACACAGCTCCGTTGCAGAACTGCGGTGCTGTGTGGGAGTGATGACATGGTATCACCGCCACTGATGAGTCATGGACAGGAACAGTGTGAACCAAGCTTTCAGACACTGAACCAGCTTGGATGTATTCACTATATCCGCACATTTTTCCCATTTGTGGTTTTTCACCAGAAAAGACTGCTTATGTTATTCCTTCATGTGCACCTTCTTCATGTGTACCTTATGGGTATCTTCATGAGTACCTTATGGGTATCTTCATGTGTACCTTATGGGTACCTTCATGTGAACCTTATGGGTACCTTCATGGGTACCTTCATGTGTACCTTATGGGTACCTTATGGGTACCTTCATGTGAACCTTATGGGTACCTTATGGGTACCTTCATGTGTACCTTATGGGTACCTTCATGTGTACCTTATGGGTACCTTCATGTGTACCTTCATGTGTACCTTATGGGTACCTTCATGTGTACCTTATGGGTACCTTCATGTGTACCTTATGGGTACCTTCATGTGTACCTTATGGGTACCTTATGGGTACCTTCATGGGTACCTTCATGTGTACCTTATGGGTACCTTCATGTGTACCTTATGGGTACCTTCATGTGTACCTTATGGGTACCTTCATGTGTACCTTATGGGTACCTTCATGTGTACCTTATGGGTACCTTCATGTGTACCTTATGGGTACCTTCATGTGTACCTTATGGGTACCTTATGGGTACCTTCATGTGTACCTTCATGGGTACCTTCATGTGAACCTTATGGGTACCTTCATGTGAACCTTATGGGTACCTTCATGTGTACCTTATGGGTACCTTCATGTGTACCTTATGGGTACCTTCATGTGTACCTTATGGGTACCTTCATGTGTACCTTATGGGTACCTTCATGTGTACCTTATGGGTACCTTCATGTGTACCTTATGTGTACCTTATGGGTACCTTCATGTGTACCTTCATGTGTACCTTATGGGTACCCTCATGTGTACCTTATGGGTACCTTCATGTGTACCTTATGGGTACCTTCATGTGTACCTTCATGGGTACCTTATGGGTACCTTATGGGTACCTTCATGTGTACCTTATGGGTATCTTCATGTGAACCTTATGGGTACATTCATGTGTACCTTATGGGTACCTTCATGTGTACCTTATGGGTACCTTCATGTGTACCTTATGGGTACCTTCATGTGTACCTTCATGTGTACCTTATGGGTACCTTATGGGTACCTTCATGTGAACCTTATGGGTACCTTCATGTGTACCTTATGGGTACCTTCATGTGTACCTTATGTGTACCTTATGGGTACCTTCATGTGTACCTTATGTGTACCTTATGGGTACCTTCATGTGTACCTTATGTGTACCTTCATGTGTACCTTATGGGTACCTTATGGGTACCTTCATGTGTACCTTATGGGTATCTTCATGTGTACCTTATGGGTACCTTCATGTGTACCTTATGGGTACCTTCATGTGAACCTTATGGGTACATTCATGTGTACCTTATGGGTACCTTCATGGGTACCTTCATGTGTACCTTATGGGTACCTTATGGGTACCTTCATGTGAACCTTATGGGTACCTTCATGTGTACCTTATGGGTACCTTCATGTGTACCTTATGGGTACCTTCATGTGTACCTTCATGTGTACCTTATGGGTACCTTCATGTGTACCTTATGGGTACCTTCATGTGAACCTTATGGGTACCTTCATGTGTACCTTATGGGTACCTTCATGGGTACCTTCATGTGTACCTTATGGGTACCTTCATGTGTACCTTATGGGTACCTTCATGTGTACCTTATGGGTACCTTCATGTGTACCTTATGGGTACCTTCATGTGTACCTTATGGGTACCTTCATGTGTACCTTATGGGTACCTTCATGTGTACCTTCATGTGAACCTTATGGGTACCTTCATGTGAACCTTATGGGTACCTTCATGTGTACCTTATGGGTACCTTCATGTGTACCTTATGGGTACCTTCATGTGTACCTTATGGGTACCTTCATGTGAACCTTCATGTGTACCTTATGGGTACCTTCATGTGTACCTTATGGGTACCTTCATGTGTACCTTCATGTGTACCTTATGGGTACCTTATGGGTACCTTCATGTGAACCTTATGGGTACCTTTTGGGTACCTTCATGTGTACCTTATGGGTACCTTCATGTGTACCTTATGTGTACCTTATGGGTACCTTCATGTGTACCTTATGTGTACCTTATGGGTACCTTATGGGTACCTTATGGGTACCTTCATGTGTACCTTATGGGTATCTTCATGTGTACCTTATGGGTACCTTCATGTGTACCTTATGGGTACCTTCATGTGAACCTTATGGGTACCTTCATGTGAACCTTATGGGTACCTTCATGTGTACCTTATGTGTACCTTATGGGTACCTTCATGTGTACCTTATGTGTACCTTATGGGTACCTTATGGGTACCTTCATGTGTACCTTATGGGTATCTTCATGTGTACCTTATGGGTATCTTCATGTGTACCTTATGGGTACCTTCATGTGTACCTTATGGGTACCTTCATGTGAACCTTATGGGTACCTTCATGTGAACCTTATGGGTACATTCATGTGTACCTTATGGGTACCTTCATGTGAACCTTATGGGTACCTTCATGTGTACCTTATGGGTACCTTATGGGTACCTTCATGTGAACCTTATGGGTACCTTATGGGTACCTTCATGTGAACCTTATGGGTACCTTATGGGTACCTTCATGTGTACCTTATGGGTACCTTCATGTGTACCTTATGGGTACCTTCATGTGTACCTTCATGTGTACCTTATGGGTACCTTCATGTGTACCTTATGGGTACCTTCATGTGAACCTTATGGGTACCTTCATGTGTACCTTATGGGTACCTTCATGGGTACCTTCATGTGTACCTTATGGGTACCTTCATGTGTACCTTATGGGTACCTTCATGTGTACCTTATGGGTACCTTCATGTGTACCTTATGGGTACCTTCATGTGTACCTTATGGGTACCTTCATGTGTACCTTATGGGTACCTTCATGTGTACCTTATGGGTACCTTCATGTGTACCTTCATGTGTACCTTATGGGTACCTTATGGGTACCTTCATGTGTACCTTATGGGTACCTTCATGTGTACCTTATGGGTACCTTCATGTGTACCTTCATGTGTACCTTATGGGTACCTTCATGTGTACCTTATGGGTACCTTATGGGTACCTTCATGTGTACCTTATGGGTACCTTCATGTGAACCTTATGTGTACCTTCATGTGTACCTTATGGGTACCTTCATGTGTACCTTATGGGTACCTTCATGTGTACCTTATGGGTACCTTCATGTGTACCTTCATGTGTACCTTATGGGTACCTTATGTGTACCTTCATGTGTACCTTATGGGTATCTTCATGTGAACCTTATGGGTACATTCATGTGTACCTTATGGGTACCTTCATGTGTACCTTATGGGTACCTTCATGTGTACCTTATGGGTACCTTCATGTGTACCTTCATGTGTACCTTCATGTGTACCTTATGGGTACCTTATGGGTACCTTATGGGTACCTTATGGGTACCTTCATGTGAACCTTATGGGTACCTTATGGGTACCTTCATGTGTACCTTATGGGTACCTTCATGTGTACCTTATGTGTACCTTATGGGTACCTTCATGTGTACCTTATGTGTACCTTATGGGTACCTTCATGTGTACCTTATGTGTACCTTCATGTGTACCTTATGTGTACCTTATGGGTAACTTATGGGTACCTTCATGTGTACCTTATGTGTACCTTATGGGTACCTGCATGTGTACCTTATGGGTACCTTCATGTGTACCTTATGTGTACCTTATGGGTACCTTCATGTGTACCTTATGTGTACCTTCATGTGTACCTTCATGTGTACCTTATGTGTACCTTATGGGTACCTTCATGTGTACCTTATGGGTATCTTCATGTGTACCTTATGGGTATCTTCATGTGAACCTTATGGGTACCTTATGGGTACCTTCATGTGAACCTTATGGGTACCTTCATGTGTACCTTATGGGTACCTTCATGTGAACCTTATGGGTACCTTCATGTGTACCTTATGGGTACCTTCATGGGTACCTTATGGGTACCTTCATGTGTACCTTATGGGTACCTTCATGTGAACCTTATGGGTACCTTCATGTGTACCTTATGGGTACCTTCATGTGTACCTTATGGGTACCTTATGGGTACCTTCATGTGTACCTTATGGGTACCTTCATGTGTACCTTATGGGTACCTTATGGGTACCTTATGGGTACCTTCATGTGAACCTTATGGGTACCTTCATGTGTACCTTATGGGTACCTTATGGGTATCTTCATGTGTACCTTATGGGTACCTTCATGTGAACCTTATGGGTACCTTCATGTGTACCTTATGGGTACCTTCATGTGTACCTTATGGGTACCTTCATGTGTACCTTATGGGTACCTTATGGGTATCTTCATGTGTACCTTATGGGTATCTTCATGTGTACCTTATGGGTATCTTCATGTGTACCTTATGGGTACCTTCATGTGTACCTTATGGGTATCTTCATGTGTACCTTATGGGTACCTTCATGTGTACCTTATGGGTACCTTCATGTGTACCTTATGGGTACCTTCATGTGAACCGTATGGTACCTTCATGTGTACCTTATGGGTATCTTCATGTGAACCTTATGGGTACATTCATGTGTACCTTATGGGTACCTTCATGTGAACCTTATGGGTACCTTCATGTGTACCTTATGGGTACCTTCATGTGTACCTTCATGTGTACCTTCATGTGTACCTTATGGGTATCTTCATGTGAACCTTATGGGTACCTTCATGTGTACCTTATGGGTACCTTCATGTGTACCTTATGGGTACCTTCATGTGAACCTTATGGGTACATTCATGTGTACCTTATGGGTACATTCATGTGTACCTTATGGGTACATTCATGTGTACCTTATGGGTAACTTCATGTGTACCTTATGTGTACCTTATGTGTACCTTCATGTGTACCTTCATGTGTACCTTATGTGTACCTTATGGGTACCTTATGGGTATCTTCATGTGTACCTTATGGGTATCTTCATGTGAACCTTATGGGTACATTCATGTGTACCTTATGGGTACATTCATGTGTACCTTATGGGTACCTTCATGTGTACCTTATGGGTATCTTCATGTGTACCTTATGGGTACCTTCATGTGTACCTTATGGGTACCTTCATGTGAACCTTATGGGTACCTTCATGGGTACCTTCATGTGTACCTTATGGGTACCTTCATGTGTACCTTATGGGTACCTTATGGGTACCTTATGGGTACCTTCATGTGTACCTTATGGGTACCTTATGGGTACCTTATGGGTACCTTCATGTGTACCTTATGGGTACCTTCATGTGTACCTTATGGGTACCTTCATGTGTACCTTCATGTGTACCTTATGGGTACCTTCATGTGTACCTTATGGGTACCTTCATGTGTACCTTATGGGTACCTTATGGGTACCTTCATGTGTACCTTATGGGTACCTTCATGTGTACCTTATGGGTACCTTCATGTGTACCTTATGGGTATCTTCATGTGAACCTTATGGGTACATTCATGTGTACCTTATGGGTACATTCATGTGTACCTTATGGGTACATTCATGTGTACCTTATGGGTACCTTCATGTGTACATTCATGTGAACCTTATGGGTACATTCATGTGTACCTTATGGGTACCTTCATGTGTACCTTCATGTGTACCTTATGGGTACCCTCATGTGTACCTTATGGGTACCTTCATGTGTACCTTATGGGTACCTTCATGTGTACCTTCATGGGTACCTTATGGGTACCTTATGGGTACCTTCATGTGTACCTTATGGGTATCTTCATGTGAACCTTATGGGTACATTCATGTGTACCTTATGGGTACCTTCATGTGTACCTTATGGGTACCTTCATGTGTACCTTATGGGTACCTTCATGTGTACCTTCATGTGTACCTTATGGGTACCTTATGGGTACCTTCATGTGAACCTTATGGGTACCTTCATGTGTACCTTATGGGTACCTTCATGTGTACCTTATGTGTACCTTATGGGTACCTTCATGTGTACCTTATGTGTACCTTATGGGTACCTTCATGTGTACCTTATGTGTACCTTCATGTGTACCTTATGGGTACCTTATGGGTACCTTCATGTGTACCTTATGGGTATCTTCATGTGTACCTTATGGGTACCTTCATGTGTACCTTATGGGTACCTTCATGTGAACCTTATGGGTACCTTCATGTGTACCTTATGGGTACCTTCATGGGTACCTTCATGTGTACCTTATGGGTACCTTATGGGTACCTTCATGTGAACCTTATGGGTACCTTATGGGTACCTTCATGTGTACCTTATGGGTACCTTCATGTGTACCTTCATGTGTACCTTATGGGTACCTTCATGTGTACCTTATGGGTACCTTCATGTGAACCTTATGGGTACCTTCATGTGTACCTTATGGGTACCTTCATGGGTACCTTCATGTGTACCTTATGGGTACCTTCATGTGTACCTTATGGGTACCTTCATGTGTACCTTATGGGTACCTTCATGTGTACCTTATGGGTACCTTCATGTGTACCTTATGGGTACCTTCATGTGTACCTTATGGGTACCTTCATGTGTACCTTCATGTGAACCTTATGGGTACCTTCATGTGAACCTTATGGGTACCTTCATGTGTACCTTATGGGTACCTCATGTGTACCTTATGGGTACCTTCATGTGTACCTTATGGGTACCTTCATGTGAACCTTCATGTGTACCTTATGGGTACCTTCATGTGTACCTTATGGGTACCTTCATGTGTACCTTCATGTGTACCTTATGGGTACCTTATGGGTACCTTCATGTGAACCTTATGGGTACCTTTTGGGTACCTTCATGTGTACCTTATGGGTACCTTCATGTGTACCTTATGGGTACCTTCATGTGTACCTTATGTGTACCTTATGGGTACCTTCATGTGTACCTTATGTGTACCTTATGGGTATTTCATGTGTACCTTATGGTACCTTCATGTGTACCTTAGGGTACCTTCATGTGAACCTTATGGGTACCTTCATGTGTACCTTATGTACCTTATGGGTACCTTCATGTGTACCTTATGTGTACTTATGGGTACCTTCATGTGTACCTTATGGGTATCTTCATGGTACCTTATGGGTATTCATGTGTACCTTATGGGTACCTTCATGTGTACCTTATGGGTACCTTCATGTGAACCTTATGGGTACCTTCATGTGAACCTTATGGGTACATTCATGTGTACCTTATGGGTACCTTCATGTGAACCTTATGGGTACCTTCATGGGTACCTTCATGTGTACCTTATGGGTACCTTATGGGTACCTTCATGTGAACCTTATGGGTACCTTATGGGTACCTTCATTGTGTACCTTATGGGTACCTTCATGTGTACCTTATGGGTACCTTTCATGTGTACCTTAATGTGTACCTTATGGTACCTTCATGTGTACCTTATGGGTACCTTCATGTGAACCTTATGGGTAACCTTCATGTGTACCTTATGGGTACCTTCATGGGTACCTTCATGTGACCTTATGGGTACCTTCGTGTACCTTATGGGTACCTTCATGTGTACCTCTGGGTACCTTCATGTGTACCTTATGGGTACCTTCATGTGTACCTTATGGGTACCTTCATGTGTACCTTATGGGTACCTTCATGTGTACCTTATGGGTACCTTCATGTGTACCTTATGGGTACCTTCATGTGTACCTTATGGGTACCTTCATGTGTACCTTATGGGTACCTTCATGTGTACCTTCATGTGTACCTTATGGGTACCTTATGGGTACCTTCATGTGTACCTTATGGGTACCTTCATGTGTACCTTATGGGTACCTTCATGTGTACCTTCATGTGTACCTTATGGGTACCTTCATGTGTACCTTATGGTACCTTATGGGTACCTTCATGTGTACCTTATGGGTACCTTCATGTGAACCTTATGTGTACCTTCATGTGTACCTTATGGGTACCTTCATGTGTACCTTATGGGTACCTTCATGTGTACCTTATGGGTACCTTCATGTGTACCTTCATGTGTACCTTATGGGTACCTTATGGGTACCTTCATGTGTACCTTATGGGTATCTTCATGTGAACCTTATGGGTACATTCATGTGTACCTTATGGGTACCTTCATGTGTACCTTATTGGTACCTTCATGTGTACCTTATGGGTACCTTCATGTGTACCTTATGGGTACCTTCATGTGTACCTTCATGTGTACCTTATGGGTACCTTATGGGTACCTTCATGTGAACCTTATGGGTACCTTCATGTGTACCTTATGGGTACCTTCATGTGTACCTTATGTGTACCTTATGGGTACCTTCATGTGTACCTTATGGGTATCTTCATGTGAACCTTATGGGTACATTCATGTGTACCTTATGGGTACCTTCATGTGTACCTTATGGGTACCTTCATGTGTACCTTATGGTATGGGACCTTCATGTGTACCTTCATGTGTACCTTATGGGTACCTTATGGGTACCTTCATGTGAACCTTATGGGTACCTTCATGTGTACCTTATGGGTACCTTCATGTGTACCTTATGTGTACCTTATGGGTACCTTCATGTGTACCTTATGTGTACCTTATGGGTACCTTCATGTGTACCTTATGTGTACCTCATGTGTACCTTATGGGTACCTTATGGGTACCTTCATGTGTACCTGTGAACCTTAGGGGTACCTTCATGTGCTTATGGGTACCTTCAGGTGTACCCTTATGGGTACCTTCATGTGTATCCTTATGGTACCTTCATGGGTACCTTATGGGTACCTTCATGTGGACCTTATGGGTACCTTCATGTGAACCTTATGGGTACCTTCATGTGTACCTTATGGGTACCTTCATGTGTACATTATGGGTACCTTATGGTACCTTATGGGTACCTTCATGGTACCTTATGGGTACCTTCATGTGGACCTTATGGGGATACCTTCATGGTGAACCTTATGGGTACCTTCATGTGTACCTTATGGGTACCTTAATGGGTATCTTCATGTGTTACCTTATGGGTACCTTCATGTGAACCTTATGGGTACCTTCATGTGTACCTTATGGGTACCTTCATGTGTACCTTATGGGTACCTTCATGTGTACCTTATGGGTACCTTATGGGTATCTTCATGTGTACCTTATGGGTATCTTCATGTGTAACCTTATGGGTACTTCATGTGTACCTTATGGGTACCTTCATGTGTACCTTATGGTAGCTTCATGTGTACCTATGGTAACCTTCATGTGTACCTTATGGGTACCTTCATGTGTACCTTATGGGTACCTTCATGTGAACCGTATGGTACTTCATGTGTACCTTATGGGTATCTTCATGTGAACCTTATGGGTATTCATGTGTACCTTATGGGTACCTCATGTGAACCTTATGGGTACCTTCATGTGTACCTTATGGGTACCTTCATGTGTACCTTCATGTTACCTTCATGTGTACCTTATGGTATCTTCATGTGAACCTTATGGGTACATTCATGTGTACCTTATGGGTACCTTCAGGTGTAACCTTATGGGTACCTTCATGTGAACCTTATGGGTACCTCATGTGTACCTTATGGGTACCCTTCAGTGTACCTTATGGGTACCTTCATGTGTACCTTATGGGTACCTTCATGTGAACCTTCATGTGTACCTATGGGTACCTTCATGTGTACCTTATGGGTACCTTCATGTGTACCTTCATGTGTACCTTATGGGTACCTTATGGGTACCTTCTGTGAACCTTATGGGTACCTTTTGGGTACCTTCATGTGTACCTTATGGGTACCTTCATGTGTACCTTATGTGTACCTTATGGGTACCTTCATGTGTACCTTATGTGTACCTTATGGGTACCTTATGGGTACCTTCATGTGTACCTTATGGGTATCTTCATGTGTACCTTATGGGTACCTTCATGTGTACCTT